>NC_084607.1:3486874-3544530 GCF_033807715.1 Cololabis saira
GAAGGAAGGAAGGGAGAAAGGGAGGAAAGGGAGAAAGGGAGAAGGGAGAAAAAGAAGGAAGGAAGGGAGAGAGAAAATAAGGAAGGAAGGAAGGAAGAAGGAAGGAAGGAAGGGAGAAAAGAAGGAAGGAAGGAGAAAAAGAAGGAAGGAAGGAAGGGAGAAAAGAAGGAAGGAAGGAAGGGAAAAAGAAGGAAGGAAGGAAGGAAGGGAGAAAAGAAGGAAGGAAGGTGAAAAGAAGGAAGGAAGGAAGGGAGAAAAGAAGGAAGGAAGGAAGGAAGGGAGGAAAAGAAGGAAGGAAGGAAGGAAGGGGGAAAAGAAGGAAGGAAGGGAGAAAAGAAGGAAGGAAGGAAAGAAGGGAGAAAAGAAGGAAGGAAGGGAGAAAATAAGGAAGGAAGGAAAGAAGGAAGGAAGGAATGAAGAAAGAAGGAAGGAAGGAAGGAAGGAAGGAAGGAAGGAAGGAAGGAAGGAAGGAAGGGAGAAAATAAGGAAGGAAGGAAGGAGAAAAGAAGGAAGGAAGGAAGGAAGGGAGAAAAGAAGGAAGGAAGGAAGGAAGGAAGGAAGGGAGAAAATAAGGAAGGAAGGAAGGGAGAAAAGAAGGAAGGAAGGAAAGAAGGGAGGAAGAAGGAAGGAAGGAAGGAAGGAAGGGAGAAAAGAAGGAAAGAAGGAAGGAAGGGAGAAAAGAAGGAAGGAAGGAAGGGAGAAAAGAAGGAAGGAAGGAAAGAAGGGAGGAAAGAAGGAAGGAGGAAGGAAGGAAGGAAGGAAAGAAGGAAGGAAGGAAGGAAGGAAGGAAGAAAATAAGGAAGGAAGGAAGGAAGGAAGGAAGGAAGAAAATAAGGAAGGAAGGAAGGAAGGAAGGGAGAAAAGAAGGAAGGAAGGAAGGAAGAAAATAAGGAAGGAAGGAAGGAAGGAAGGGAGAAAAGAAGGAAGGAAGGAAGGAAGGAAGGAGAAAATAAGGAAAGAAGGAAGGAAGGAAGGAAGGAAGGAAGGGAGAAAATAAGGAAGGAAGGAAGAAGGGAAGGAAGGGAGAAAGAAGGAAGGAAGGAAGGAAGGGAGAAAAGAAGGAAGGAAGGAAGGGAGAAAAGAAGGAAGGAAGGGAGGAAAGAAGGAAGGAAGGAAGAAGAAAATAAGGAAAGAAGGAAGGAAGGAAGGGAGAAAATATATAGGAAGGAAGGAAGGAAGGAAGGAAGGAAGGAAGGAAGGAAGGAAGGAAGGAAGGAAGGAAGGGAGAAAAGAAGGAAGGAAGGAAGGAAGGGAGAAAAGAAGGAAGGAAGGAAGGAAGAAAATAAGGAAGGAAAGAAGGAAGGAAGGAAGGGAGAAAATAAGGAAGGAAGGAAGGAAGGAAGGAAGGAAGGAAGGAAGGAAGGGAGAAAAGAAGGAAGGAAGGAAGGAAGGGAGAAAAGAGGAAGGAAGGAAGGAAGGAAGGAAAGGAAGGAAGGAAGGGAGAAAAGAAGGAAGGAAGGAAGGGAGAAAAGAGGAAGGGAGAAAAGAAGGAAGGAAGGGAGAAAAGAGGAAGGGAGAAGGAAGGAGAGAGCAGGAGGAAGGAAGGAACAGGAGAATTAGGTCATTTTGACCCAAAGACAGTACAAGGGTTAAGGAGTCACGGCAAGTAAAAGAATCCAGGGAAGGAGCCCCTATCTCCCACCCCGCCCCTCCCTCCCTCCCTCCCTCCCTCCCTCCCTCCCTCCTCCCTCCCTCCCTCCCTCCCCCCCCCCGCCCCCCCTCCCCCCCCCCCAGGCCTCACCTGCTGGATGGGGCTCTGGGCCTGGAACAGGATGCGGCGTCCCAGCAGCTCGGCGAAGATGCAGCCCACCGACCAGACGTCGATGGCGGAGCCGTAGTGGCGGCAGCCCATCAGCACCTCGGGCGCTCGGTAGTACTGGGTCACCACCTCCTGGGTCATGTGACGAGACGGGTCCGGCTCCTCCACACGCGCCAGGCCGAAATCACAGATCTGAGCAGAGACGGGATCGAGCGAGAGGACGTTAAACACTGGCGGCTGGCGGGGGAAGAGGAACTGATGTTGCTACGGACTAGGGCTGAACGATTTTTGAAAATAATCTAATTGCGATTTTTTTCCTCAATATTGCGATTGCGATTTAATATGCGATTATTTTTTTCAAGGTCCTGTTCTCATGTATTTTTCAACTACACAAGCAATAAATCAGTCTGTTTTATAATAAACATTGCCGGATTTATTTAAAGCACAGATTACAATAATAAAGAAAACAAATCTGTGCCTTTACCTCTTTAACACGTCTACACATGGGTTGTTCTCTCTGAACCCAATCGCACGACACCAAACCGGGTTAAACTTTAGGCAAAACGAGGCGTAGTTTGATAGAAAAACACAGAAAAACTCCCACAGGAAACAAAAAACCTTCCTCACAGGCAGTACTCGAGTTGTAAAAAAAAGAATCAGGGGGGATGGTGTATTTGATCATACGGGGACAGATAATTTGTGCTGATTACAAATAATATAATATATTACAAATAATAGCAGTGACCAAAACAGCTGCAGAAATACTGCAGGAATGACATAGCAGCAGTTAAATGCAGCCTTCTGTAAGCTTTAAATATCCACTGGGCTTACATCAAATACATCAAAACACAACAATAAAAAACACTTTTCTGAACTTATCAATATGACTCTGTCCTTCACAGGATAAGTAACATGGATCACTGCAAAAACTCACAATCTTAACAAGAATATTTGTCTTATTTCTGGTTAAAATGTCTTATTTTAGTCAAAAAAAATCTAATTACATTTAAAACAAGACTCATCACTGGAAAAAACAACAATTTTCACCTGTTTCAAGTAGATTTTCACTTGAAATAAGTAGAAAAATCTGCCAGTGGAACAAGATTTTTTTGCTTGTAATAAGAAGATAAATCTTGTCCCACTGACAGATTTTCCTACTTATTTCAAGTGAAAATTTACTTGAAACAGGTGAAAATTGTCAAATAAGTTATTTTTCTGGTGATGACTCTAAATGTTGAAATAGCAGTAAAACCACATTCATTGATGAAATGACATAAGGGATGGAAAGGGGGGATGGCAGTTTTACAGGGGGGATGATTTGGACCGTTTTTATTTCAAGGGGGGATGATTTGGACCCTTTTATTATTTCATCCCCCCTCAACTCGAGTACTGCTCACAGGGAACTCAGAACGTCTTCATAAATAACTCAAAAATCACAGAGAGAAAAAAAACCACCAGCAAACTAACAAACAAACCAATAAAGCTCACAGAGTTAACAAAACGAACCAGCAACTCGCAGCTGCTCTGTAACTTCTCCGGAGAGCTGACGGGCTGCAGGTGGTTTAAGGCTGATTTATGGTTCAGCGTTACACCAACGCAGACCTACGCCGTAGGGTACGCGGTACGCACAACGTACGGTGCGCGTCGCCGCGTAACCTACGGCGTAAACTCTGCGTCGATTTAACGCGGAACCATAAATCCGGCTTCACAGCGCGACTGCCCGCCCGGCTCGTGCTCGGCGCCACGCGCAGCTCCTCGCCGACTCCGCGCTCATATATGTAATACATTTATAAAGCCCATATATTTATAAAGCCCTGCCTGGCCGAGCCCTAACGCTGAGGCCACGGTAGATAGGTTACACGCGGACACGCGGCACTGTTGACTTTTTTTTCCCTGCCGGCAACGTGACCAGATCACGTGACTGGTCAAATCGCAGCCTTTGCGGTTAGAAAATCTCGTTTTATCACATCGCGATATTATCGCAAATGCAATTAATCGTTCAGCCCTACTACGGACTCTTCTAGATCTGGACTCTCCGTCTGCCGCCGGCTTCCTGCAACAAGTCGAGCTGAAGCTGAAACCGACGGTACGCAGGAAGCTTTGGATGCAAATGTGGAACTGAAAGCTCGTGTCCCTCTTTTTTTATTACCAGACACACAGTTACTTTTGCAGAAAGTCAAATATATGAAGGTTGGGAAGGAGGTTTTGTTTCAGCCAATCATTGTGGACGACCCGAGCAGTCCTTCCAACTAACCCTAACCCTTAAAGGTTGTTGCAAAGGAACAAAATAAGGAAAAAGGTATCTGGAGCTGTTATTTTGTGACGGAAAACAGAACTATCTGCAGTTCTATTCAAAAGTTTGTACATGTTTAATGTCAGAACTAGAGGAGCAGGTGAGGGGAGCGTGTCGTCGTGAGGGGAGTGTGTCGTCGTGAGGGGAGCGTGTCGTCGTGAGGGGAGTGTGTCGTCGTGAGGGGAGTGTGTCGTCGTGAGGGGAGCGTGTCGTCGTGAGGGGAGCGTGTCGTCGTGAGGGGAGCGTGTCGTCGTGAGGGGAGCGTGTCGTCGTGAGGGGAGCGTGTCGTCGTCGTGAGGGGAGCGTGTCGTCGTGAGGGGAGCGTGTCGTCGTGAGGGGAGCGTGTCGTCGTGAGGGGAGCGTGTCGTCGTCGTGAGGGGAGTGTGTCGTCGTGAGGGGAGTGTGTCGTCGTCGTGAGGGGAGCGTGTCGTCGTCGTGAGGGGAGCGTGTCGTCGTGAGGGGAGCGTGTCGTCGTGAGGGGAGCGTGTCGTCGTCGTGAGGGGAGTGTGTCGTCGTCGTGAGGGGAGTGTGTCGTCGTGAGGGGAGTGTGTCGTCGTCGTGAGGGGAGCGTGTCGTCGTGAGGGGAGCGTGTCGTCGTGAGGGGAGCGTGTCGTCGTGAGGGGAGCGTGTCGTCGTCGTGAGGGGAGTGTGTCGTCGTGTGGGGAGCGTGTCGTCGTGAGGGGAGCGTGTCGTCGTCGTGAGGGGAGTGTGTCGTCGTGAGGGGAGCGTGTCGTCGTCGTGAGGGGAGTGTGTCGTCGTGAGGGGAGCGTGTCGTCGTGAGTCGTCGTGAGGGGAGTGTGTCGTCGTGAGGGGAGCGTGTCGTCGTGAGGGGAGCGTGTCGTCGTGAGTCGTCGTGAGGGGAGTGTGTCGTCGTGAGGGGAGTGTGTCGTCGTGAGGGGAGCGTGTCGTCGTGAGGGGAGTGTGTCGTCGTGAGGGGAGCGTGTCCGTCGTGAGGGGAGCGTGTCGTCGTGAGGGGGAGCGTGTCGTCGTGAGGGGAGCGTGTCGTCGTGAGGGGAGCGTGTCGTCGTGAGGGGAGCGTGTCGTCGTCGTGAGGGGGAGCGTGTCGTCGTGAGGGGGAGCGTGTCGTCGTGAGGGGAGCGTGTCGTCGTGAGGGGAGCGTGTCGTCGTGAGGGGAGCGTGTCGTCGTGAGGGGAGCGTGTCGTCGTGAGGGGAGCGTGTCGTCGTGAGGGGAGCGTGTCGTCGTGAGGGGAGCGTGTCGTCGTGAGGGGAGCGTGTCGTCGTTGAGGGGGAGCGTGTCGTCGTGAGGGGAGTGTGGTCGTCGTGAGGGGAGTGTGTCGTCGTCGTGAGGGGAGCGTGTCGTCGTGAGGGGAGTGTGTCGTCGTCGTGAGGGGAGCGTGTCGTCGTGAGGGAGCGTGTCGTCGTGAGGGGAGCGTGTCGTCGTGAGGGGAGTGTGTCGTCGTCGTGAGGGGAGCGTGTCGTCGTGAGGGGAGCGTGTCGTCGTGAGGGGAGCGTGTCGTCGTGAGGGGAGCGTGTCGTCGTGAGGGGAGCGTGTCGTCGTGAGGGGAGCGTGTCGTCGTGAGGGGAGCGGTGTCGTCGTGAGGGGAGCGTGTCGTCGTGAGGGGGAGCGTGTCGTCGTGAGGGGAGCGTGTCGTCGTGAGGGGAGCGTGTCGTCGTGAGGGGAGCGTGTCGTCGTGAGGGGAGTGTGTCGTCGTGAGGGGAGCGTGTCGTCGTGAGGGGAGTGTGTCGTCGTGAGGGGAGTGTGTCGTCGTGAGGGGAGCGTGTCGTCGTGAGGGGAGCGTGTCGTCGTGAGGGGAGTGTGTCGTCGTGAGGGGAGCGTGTCGTCGTGAGGGGAGCGTGTCGTCGTCGTGAGGGGAGCGTGTCGTCGTGAGGGGAGCGTGTCGTCGTCGTGAGGGGAGCGTGTCGTCGTGCAGGGGGAGCGTGTCGTCGTCGTGAGGGGAGCGTGTCGTCGTGAGGGGAGCGTGTCGTCGTGAGGGGGAGTGTGTCGTCGTCGTGAGGGGAGCGTGTCGTCCGTGAGGGGAGTGTGTCGTCGTGAGGGGAGCGTGTCGTGGTGAGGGGAGTGTGTCGTCGTGAGGGGAGCGTGTCGTCGTGAGGGGAGCGTGTCCGTCGTGAGGGGAGCGTGTCGTCGTGAGGGGGAGCGTGTCGTCGTGAGGGGAGCGTGTCGTCGTGAGGGGAGCGTGTCGTCGTGAGGGGAGCGTGTCGTCGTGAGGGGAGCGTGTCGTCGTGAGGGGAGCGTGTCGTCGTGAGGGGAGCGTGTCGTCGTGAGGGGAGCGTGTCGTCGTGAGGGGAGCGTGTCGTCGTGAGGGGAGCGTGTCGTCGTGAGGGGAGCGTGTCGTCGTGAGGGGAGCGTGTCGTCGTGAGGGGAGCGTGTCGTCGTGAGGGGAGCGTGTCGTCGTGAGGGGAGCGTGTCGTCGTGAGGGGGAGCGTGTCGTCGTGAGGGGAGCGTGTCGTCGTGAGGGGAGCGTGTCGTCGTGAGGGGAGCGTGTCGTCGTGAGGGGAGCGTGTCGTCGTGAGGGGGAGCGTGTCGTCGTGAGGGGAGCGTGTCGTCCGTGAGGGGAGCGTGTCGTCGTGAGGGGAGCGTGTCGTCGTGAGGGGAGCGTGTCGTCGTGAGGGGGAGCGTGTCGTCGTGAGGGGAGCGTGTCGTCGTCGTGAGGGGAGCGTGTCGTCGTGAGGGGAGCGTGTCGTCGTGAGGGGAGCGTGTCGTCGTGAGGGGAGCGTGTCGTCGTGAGGGGAGCGTGTCGTCGTGAGGGGAGCGTGTCGTCGTGAGGGGAGCGTGTCGTCGTGAGGGGAGCGTGTCGTCGTGAGGGGAGCGTGTCGTCGTGAGGGGAGCGTGTCGTCATCGTGAGGGGAGCGTGTCGTCGTGAGGGGAGCGTGTCGTCGTGAGGGGAGCGTGTCGTCGTGAGGGGAGCGTGTCGTCGTCGTGAGGGGGAGCGTGTCATCGTGAGGGGAGGCGTGTCGTCGTGAGGGGAGTGTGTCGTCGTGAGGGGAGCGTGTCGTCGTGAGGGGAGCGTGTCGTCGTGAGGGGAGTGTGTCGTCGTGAGGGGAGTGTGTCGTCGTGAGGGAGCGTGTCGTCGTGAGGGGAGCGTGTCGTCGTGAGGGGGAGTGTGTCGTCGTGAGGGGAGCGTGTCGTCATCGTGAGGGGGAGCGTGTCGTCGTGAGGGGAGCGTGTCGTCGTGAGGGGAGTGTGTCGTCGTGAGGGGAGCGTGTCGTCGTGAGGGGAGCGTGTCGTCGTGAGGGGAGCGTGTCGTCGTCGTGAGGGGGAGCGTGTCGTCGTGAGGGGAGCGTGTCGTCATCGTGAGGGGAGCGTGTCGTCGTGAGGGGAGCGTGTCGTCGTGAGGGGAGCGTGTCGTCGTGAGGGGGAGCGTGTCGTCGTCGTGAGGGGAGCGTGTCATCGTGAGGGGAGCGTGTCGTCGTGAGGGGAGTGTGTCGTCGTGAGGGGAGTGTGTCGTCGTGAGGGGAGTGTGTCGTCGTGAGGGGAGCGTGTCGTCATCGTGAGGGGAGTGTGTCGTCGTGAGGGGAGCGTGTCGTCGTGAGGGGAGTGTGTCGTCGTGAGGGGAGCGTGTCCGTCGTGAGGGGAGCGTGTCGTCATCGTGAGGGGAGTGTGTCGTCATCGTGAGGGGAGCGTGTCGTCGTGAGGGAGCGTGTCGTCGTGAGGGGAGTGTGTCGTCGTCGTGAGGGGGAGGTGTGTCGTCGTGAGGGGAGTGTGTCGTCGTGAGGGGAGTGTGTCGTCGTGAGGGGGAGCGTGTCGTCGTGAGGGGAGCGTGTCGTCGTCGTGAGGGGAGCGTGTCGTCGTCGTGAGGGGAGCGTGTCGTCGTGAGGGAGCGTGTCGTCGTGAGGGGAGCGTGTCGTCGTGAGGGGAGCGTGTCGTCGTGAGGGGAGTGTGTCGTCGTGAGGGGAGCGTGTCGTCGTCGTGAGGGGAGTGTGTCGTCGTCGTGAGGGGAGTGTGTCGTCGTGAGGGGGAGCGTGTCGTCGTGAGGGGAGCGTGTCGGTCGTGAGGGGAGCGTGTCGTCGTGAGGGGAGCGTGTCGTCGTGAGGGGAGTGTGTCGTCGTGAGGGGAGCGTGTCGTCGTGAGGGGGAGCGTGTCGTCGTGAGGGGAGCGTGTCGTCGTGAGGGGAGCGTGTCGTCGTGAGGGGAGCGTGTCGTCGTGAGGGGAGCGTGTCGTCGTGAGGGGAGTGTGTCGTCGTGAGGGGAGCGTGTCGTCGTGAGGGGAGCGTGTCGTCGTGAGGGGAGTGTGTCGTCGTGAGGGGAGCGTGTCGTCGTGAGGGGAGCGTGTCGTCGTGAGGGGAGCGTGTCGTCGTGAGGGGAGCGTGTCGTCGTGAGGGGAGCGTGTCGTCGTGAGGGGAGCGTGTCGTCGTGAGGGGAGCGTGTCGTCGTGAGGGGAGCGTGTCGTCGTGAGGGGAGCGTGTCGTCGTGAGGGGAGCGTGTCGTCGTGAGGGGAGCGTGTCGTCGTGAGGGGAGCGTGTCGTCGTGAGGGGAGCGTGTCGTCGTGAGGAGCGTGTCGTCGTGAGGGGAGCGTGTCGTCGTGAGGGGAGCGTGTCGTCGTGAGGAGCGTGTCGTCGTGAGGGGAGCGTGTCGTCGTGAGGGGAGTGTGTCGTCGTGAGGGGAGTGTGTAGTCGTGAGGGGAGTGTGTAGTCATGAGGGGAGTGTGTCGTCGTCGTGAGGGGAGTGTGTCATCGTGAGGGGAGCGTGTCGTCGTGAGGGGAGCGTGTCGTCGTGAGGGGAGCGTGTCGTCGTGAGGGGAGCGTGTCGTCGTGAGGGGAGCGTGTCGTCGTGAGGGGAGCGTGTCGTCGTGAGGGGAGTGTGTCGTCGTGAGGGGAGTGTGTAGTCATGAGGGGAGTGTGTCGTCGTCGTGAGGGGAGTGTGTCATCGTGAGGGGAGTGTGTCGTCGTGAGGGGAGCGTGTCGTCGTGAGGGGAGCGTGTCGTCGTGAGGGGAGTGTGTCGTCGTGAGGGGAGTGTGTCGTCGTCGTGAGGGGAGTGTGTCATCGTGAGGGGAGTGTGTCGTCGTGAGGGGAGCGTGTCGTCGTGAGGGGAGCGTGTCGTCGTGAGGGGAGTGTGTCGTCGTGAGGGGAGCGTGTCGTCGTGAGGGGAGCGTGTCGTCGTGAGGGGAGCGTGTCGTCGTGAGGGGAGCGTGTCGTCGTGAGGGGAGCGTGTCGTCGTGAGGGGAGCGTGTCGTCGTGAGGGGAGCGTGTCGTCGTGAGGGGAGCGTGTCGTCGTGAGGGGAGCGTGTCGTCGTGAGGGGAGTGTGTCGTCGTGAGGGGAGCGTGTCGTCGTGAGGGGAGTGTGTCGTCGTGAGGGGAGTGTGTAGTCATGAGGGGAGTGTGTCGTCGTCGTGAGGGGAGTGTGTCGTGAGGGGAGTGTGTCGTCGTGAGGGGAGCGTGTCGTCGTGAGGGGAGCGTGTCGTCGTGAGGGGAGTGTGTCGTCGTGAGGGGAG
Organism: Cololabis saira; assembly: GCF_033807715.1. Taxonomy (NCBI): domain Eukaryota; kingdom Metazoa; phylum Chordata; class Actinopteri; order Beloniformes; family Belonidae; genus Cololabis; species Cololabis saira. The sequence goes on from NC_084607.1 coordinate 3,496,338, forward strand.
CGTGTCGTCGTGAGGGGAGTGTGTCGTCGTGAGGGGAGTGTGTCGTCGTGAGGGGAGTGTGTAGTCATGAGGGGAGCGTGTCGTAGTCGTGAGGGGAGCGTGTCGTGAGGGGAGCGTGTCGTCGTGAGGGGAGTGTGTCGTCGTGAGGGGAGCGTGTCGTCGTGAGGGGAGCGTGTCGTCGTGAGGGGAGTGTGTCGTCGTCGTGAGGGGAGCGTGTCGTCGTGAGGGGAGCGTGTCGTCGTGAGGGGAGCGTGTCGTCGTCGTGAGGGGAGTGTGTCGTCGTCGTGAGGGGAGCGTGTCGTCGTGAGGGGAGTGTGTCGTCGTGAGGGGAGTGTGTCGTCGTGAGGGGAGTGTGTCGTCGTGAGGGGAGCGTGTCGTCGTGAGGGGAGCGTGTCGTCGTGAGGGGAGCGTGTCGTCGTGAGGGGAGTGTGTCGTCGTGAGGGGAGTGTGTCGTCGTGAGGGGAGCGTGTCGTCGTGAGGGGAGCGTGTCGTCGTGAGGGGAGTGTGTCGTCGTGAGGGGAGCGTGTCGTCGTCGTGAGGGGAGTGTGTCGTCGTGAGGGGAGCGTGTCGTCGTGAGGGGAGCGTGTCGTCGTGAGGGGAGTGTGTCGTCGTGAGGGGAGCGTGTCGTCGTGAGGGGAGCGTGTCGTCGTGAGGGGAGTGTGTCGTCGTCGTGAGGGGAGTGTGTCGTCGTGAGGGGAGCGTGTCGTCGTCGTGAGGGGAGCGTGTCGTCGTGAGGGGAGTGTGTCGTCGTCGTGAGGGGAGTGTGTCGTCGTGAGGGGAGTGTGTCGTCGTGAGGGGAGCGTGTGGTCGTGAGGGGAGCGTGTCGTCGTGAGGGGAGCGTGTCGTCGTGAGGGGAGCGTGTCGTCGTGAGGGGAGCGTGTCGTCGTGAGGGGAGCGTGTCGTCGTGAGGGGAGCGTGTCGTCGTGAGGGGAGCGTGTCGTCGTGAGGGGAGGTCGTGGTCGTCGTGAGGGAGCGTGTCGTCGTGAGGGGAGCGTGTCGTCGTGAGGGGAGCGTGTCGTCGTGAGGGGAGCGTGTCGTCGTGAGGGGAGCGTGTCGTCGTGAGGGGAGCGTGTCGTCGTGAGGGGAGCGTGTCGTCGTGAGGGGAGCGTGTCGTCGTGAGGGGAGCGTGTCGTCGTGAGGGGAGCGTGTCGTCGTGAGGGGAGTGTGTCGTCGTGAGGGGAGCGTGTCGTCGTGAGGGGAGTGTGTCGTCGTGAGGGGAGCGTGTCGTCGTCGTGAGGGGAGCGTGTCGTCGTCGTGAGGGGAGCGTGTGTCGTCGTGAGGGGAGCGTGTCGTCGTCGTGAGGGGAGTGTGTCGTCGTGAGGGGAGCGTGTCGTCGTGAGGGGAGCGTGTCGTCGTGAGGGGAGTGTGTCGTCGTGAGGGGAGCGTGTCGTCGTGAGGGGAGCGTGTCGTCGTGAGGGGAGCGTGTCGTCGTGAGGGAGAGCGTGTCGTCGTGAGGAGAGCGTGTCGTCGTGAGGGGAGCGTGTCGTCGTGAGGGGAGCGTGTCGTCGTGAGGGGAGCGTGTCGTCGTGAGGGGAGTGTGTCGTCGTGAGGAGAGCGTGTCGTCGTGAGGAGAGCGTGTCGTCGTGAGGGGAGCGTGTCCGTCGTGAGGGGAGCGTGTCGTCGTGAGGGGAGCGTGTCGTCGTGAGGGGAGTGTGTCGTCGTGAGGGGAGCGTGTCGTCGTGAGGGGAGTGTGCCGTCGTGAGGGGAGCGTGTCGTCGTGAGGGGAGCGTGTCGTCGTGAGGGGAGTGTGCCGTCGTCGTCGTGAGGGGAGCGTGTCGTCGTGAGGGGAGCGTGTCGTCGTGAGGGGAGCGTGTCGTCGTCGTGAGGGGAGCGTGTCGTCGTGAGGGGAGCGTGTCGTCGTGAGGGGAGCGTGTCGTCGTGAGGGGAGCGTGTCGTCGTCGTGAGGGGAGTGTGTCGTCGTGAGGGGAGTGTGTCGTGAGGGGAGTGTGTCGTCGTGAGGGGAGCGTGTCGTCGTGAGGGGAGTGTGTCGTCGTGAGGGGAGTGTGTCGTCGTGAGGGGAGCGTGTCGTCATCGTGAGGGGAGCGTGTCGTCGTGAGGGGAGTGTGTCGTCGTGAGGGGAGCGTGTCGTCATCGTGAGGGGAGCGTGTCGTCGTGAGGGGAGCGTGTCGTCGTGAGGGGAGCGTGTCGTCGTGAGGGGAGCGTGTCGTCGTGAGGGGAGCGTGTCGTCGTCGTGAGGGGAGTGTGTCGTCGTGAGGGGAGTGTGTCGTCGTGAAGGGAGTGTGTCGTCGTGAGGGGAGTGTGTCGTCGTGAGGGGAGCGTGTCGTCGTGAGGGGAGCGTGTCGTCGTGAGGGGAGTGTGTCGTCGTGAGGGGAGCGTGTCGTCGTGAGGGGAGTGTGTCGTCGTGAGGAGAGCGTGTCGTCGTGAGGAGAGCGTGTCGTCGTCGTGAGGGGAGTGTGTCGTCGTGAGGGGAGTGTGTCGTCGTCGTGAGGGGAGCGTGTCGTCGTGAGGGGAGCGTGTCGTCGTGAGGGGAGCGTGTCGTCGTGAGGGGAGCGTGTCGTCGTGAGGGGAGCGTGTCGTCGTGAGGGGAGCGTGTCGTCGTGAGGGGAGCGTGTCGTCGTGAGGGGAGCGTGTCGTCGTGAGGGGAGCGTGTCGTCGTGAGGGGAGTGTGTGGTCGGTGTTGTGAGCATCACCTTGAGCAGACAGTTGCTGTTGACCAGAAGGTTTCCAGGTTTGATGTCTCTGTGCAGGATCCCGGCCGAGTGCAGATACTTTAACCCTGAACAAAAACAACTCAAATCAGGTTCAACAGAAACACTGAAACTGATTTGCTGTAATGAATCTGTCTCTTCTCGTCTTCATAAAACCCTCATTCCAGCTGAAGGCAGCGAGGGGATAATCCACTGAAGCTGACATGTAGGAATTACACTTCAACTTAGATGGTCTGTAATACCACTGGCTCCCACTAGGGATGATATAAGCTATTGTAGCGTGACGCTCGATACCTGGAGACTTGATTACAAATACTGGATTTTCCGACTATAGGTCGCGTTTTGTTTTTTTTTCATAGTTTGGCCGGGGCTGCGACTTAGGGAGCTTTCACACCTGTCCCGTTTCAAGCAGTTGTTCTGGAACAGCGAGCGTTTCCCCCTAAAGATCGGAACGTTTGTTATATGTGAACACAGCAATCGCGCTCTGAAACGGCACAAAACAAGCGATCCGAGATCCTAGGAGAGGTGGTCTCGGCCCGATTCCATTCCAGACCTGAAACGGTTTCATTTTTTTTATTTGTAGTGAGAACATGATCCACACAGCAACCGATACAACGCCATTCATTGTGTATGTGCGACCGCGGCGCAAGGAGAAGAGTCGGTGCAGCCTCCACCTCCTTCTCTCCTATTGGACGTGCCGAGATGTCGTCCCAGCACGGCACGGTGAAATTAAAAGATGTTCAATCCGGGCAGGGTTTGTGCAGCGCAAACCGTGCGGCAGGCGCCCTCTCGCCCGCCGCTGAGCTCCGCTCTGCGCCGAGCGGTCATGAATGTCACATGAATGGGTTAGGCATGGGACGATATGAAAATTTCATATCACGATATTAGTGGACAAAAATATCACGATTACGATATTATCACGATATTAGCGCGTCGCTTATAAAATTATTAAAATGCAAGGAAAAACACTAACCGTGGATCCACTGGTTCCTTCAGAACATTTATTCTCAAATCATTCTCAACACAGTGACACTTGAGGTAGAGAACAAATAATGTACTGTAAATGTTATGCATTACAAAGTGTAAACTATAGTACCGGTACCGGTACTTATTTGAACTTTCTTTTTTTGTAAGAAAATACTTCCCTGAGAGTCGAAAGAAATAAGTGACAAATAGAAATAAAGTGACAAAGTAAAGCCAAATGCACACTGATTGTATTACTCTCTGAAACTCTAACAGTGGCTGGCTGCTACTTAGTACGGCTCTCTGGAAAAATAATAAAATAAAGGCACTGCTCTGTAGTATACAAAACAAAAGCAGCATGGCCAACACAAAGATTGAGTGAAAATAAAGTGCCACAGTAGTCAAATGCACACGGATTGTACTACTCTCTGAAAAATATTAAATAAATAATAATAATAAATAATATTAATAAAATACATGAAAAAAATAACACTGGCTTCTACCTGGCTGGTAGCCTTGTGTGACCGAAAAAAAAACAAAAAAAAAAAAAAAAAAAGAATTGGCGATAATTACAGTACCCCACGATAACACGTTATCGCCGTTTTTTATCGCGATATACGATAATATCGTATATCGCCCCATGCCTAGAATGGGTAAAGCCTGATTTATGGTTCAGCATTAAATCGACGCAGAGCCTACGCCGTATGCTCTGCGTTGGTGTAACGGGGAACCATAAATCAGCCTAAAGCCAACGGCTGCGGTCTGCGCTGAAAGGGGCGTGTTGTTTATCCCAGGGTGCAGAAGAGGAAACTCCTTCCACGTTCATTTGACCAATCAGAGAGCAGCTGGTTTGCGCATGGCATTTGTTAACAGCTTTGAAACGGTACAGACGTTTGCCTTGTGAACACAAACTCCACAAACGAGAAACGGAACAACTGTATCGATTCAGCCCCTGAATCGGAACAAAACAAACGGGCCACAGGTCTGAAAGCAGCCTTATACTCTGGAGCGACTTAGGTGTGAAATTATTAACACATTATTACCGGTTTATCATTTCACATGTTATTTTCACACTAAACTGCAAGAGGGCGCTCTAGGAAGCGCCGCATCTTCTACCTCCGGAGTTAGCGGAGTTGTTTAAAAGTAAGATTTCATCGGATTTTAGTTATTTGGAGAGACACGGATGGTTTGGTAAACTTCTTAGCATGTTATTTATGCTATAGTTATCTGAATAACTCTTAATATGTTATGTTAACATACCAGGCACATACTCAGTTGTGTCATGTAACGTAAGCAAACCGTGCAATTATTCAGCCTGTTGTTGTCTCTATTCTATTTTTATTTTAAATTGCCTTTCAAGATGACATGTCTGTTCTTGGTGTTGGATTTTATGGAATAAACTTCCCCCAAAAATGAGACTTATACAGGATTGTCTCAGAAAATTTGAATATTGTGATAGTTTTTTTTTTTCTGTAATGCAATTAAAAAAAACAAAAATGTCATACATTCTAGATTTGTTACAAATCAACTGAAATATTGCAAGCCTTTTATTATTTTAATATTGCTGATTATGGTTTACAGTTTAAGATTAAGATTCCCAGAATATTCAAATTTTTTGAGATAGGATATTTGAGTTTTCTTAAGCTTTAATCCACGATCAACAATATTAAAATAATAAAAGGCTTGCAATATTTCAGTTGATTTGTAATAAATCCAGAATGTATGACATTTTTGTTTTTGTAATTGCATTACAGAAAATCACAATATTCTAATTTTCTGAGACAGTCCTGTATTTATTTTTTCCTTCTTTATTATGCATTTTATGGCTGGTGCGACTTGTGCTCCAGAAAATCCGGTAACTCTTCTGTAGTGACCGGGTGTGCAGTGGAAGCGGCCGCTCACCTCGCAGGATCTGGTACAGGAACACCTTGATGTGGTCGGTGGTGAGAGGCTGAGGAGACACGATCACTTTGTGGAGGTCGCTCTGCATCAGCTCTGTGATCACGTAGCTGCGAGGCGGTTGCCGTCAAGGAAGAAACGCTCACGTACAGATCGACCTCCGCCCACGCCGACGCGGGGCCTCGGCCGCTGCTGCTCAACACGACCACGCTTTACAAACCAGGCCCAGCGTGCCCACATGAAATATTCACCAGCTGCACATCTGCAGCCATGAGCTGAATTTAGAGCACAGATCGGCGGCTAAATAAAGAGAATTAAAGCAGGCCAATTAATGAGGGGAAACTAGGACACGCTGCGCGGGGGGAAACACATAAATCAGTGATGACGTTAAAGGATACATCTCTTCAAAGCAGTCGATCTGCGGAGGCTGCAGAATGTCCAGAGCTGACAAAACCTGCGGGACGACACGAAACAGACAAAGATTTAGACCAGGGGTGTCAAATGTGCAGCCCGTGGGTTAATGTTAATTTACTAAAAAGGAAGGCATAAATAATTGCCATGAATCGCAGCATATCCAATAATATATTTCTTCTACAAATCCATCGTTATTCCACAAAGAGAGCAGTTTGACATTTTTTTAGTTTTCTAGAATGCATTTGCCGATTTTATTTCTTTGTAGACGGTCGTTTATTTTTATTAACTGACTACTATTATATATTTTTGCAGGAAAAATATCACTGCTAAAAAAGATGATAGATATTTATGGAGAATTTCAGTTTTGAATACGAGGATAGTGACAAAGTAAAACAGTTAAAAAAGAAGGTACACTGGCGTAAATATCTGCTAATTTAAAAAAATAAATACACTTAATTGTACTGGAAAAATCTCTAAATCACAAAGAAACACTCTCAGATGTAATAAGAAAGATTTTGCTTTTAATTAAATTTCCTATAAAAAAGCGAACTTGTTTCTGTTTATCTTTGTAAAATGATATTAAAAGTATCTTACATAATTTGAAAAGAAAACGAGAAATTTCAAGAAAAGATCCTGTAGAAATTTTCCATAATTAGAGTGTAAACAAAGTGCATATTTCCTTTAAAATTAATTAAACTGATATTGGATTAGATAACAATAGTAAAAAAAAAGAATTAGAAAAAATCTTTCGCACCGTTTTTGTTATTTTGTGCGTGCGGCCCGCGAGAAAAAAATTGGTCAAATCCGGCCCCGCCAAGAAAAATGAGTTTGATGCCCCTGAACTAAACCTTTGACTCACGCTGAACAGGTCACATATACACACCACCCTCCCGTATCCCCGGTCATTACATTGTCATGTTTGAAGAAGCACAGCATCCTCAGCTCCCTGAAGACTCTCTTGCAGGAAACCAGGTTCTGGAAGACGTTGGGCATCTTCTTCAACGCCACCTTTCGACCGTCTCGAGGATCCGTCACCGACCTGGAAGACAAGACGGATCAGAGAGGTGTTGGTGGACGACGTCAAGGAGACAGCTTCTTTTAATAGAGCACAGGTAACGCGCCCCTTTGTTTATATGAACATTTGGAAGGGCGTTAGTAGCTTGTTGGTTTCTAGGGGAAAATAACGTATAATGTATGAACTTTTCTTTATATCAAGTGATAATTTGTTGGACTTGAACCAGGCGACAACCTTGATCAATTCCATGTTCATTTCAGATATTAGTTTATGTCCATTGTTACCAGATAGGGCTGGGCGATATGGACCAAAAGTCATATCTCGATATTTTCTAGCTAAATGTTGATACTCGATATATATCTCGATATTTTTTCTGTGGCATAATTGGGGTTTCCCCCAAAGCATTATAGCATAGCATCTCTGTTAGCATCTCTGTTAGCATCTCTGTTAGCATCTCTGTTAGCTTCATTTCTTAAAAAAACAGTCAGTTTTAATACAAAGCCTCGTGCCAAATGTCACACAGGAATCTTTATTAACAGAGGTCTGCACAATATCAACATGTATAAAACTAATGAAATAAAAATAAACTGCCTGCATATATAGAATAAAAATGCTTCTTGAATAAAATAAAACAAATATCCCTTTCCTGCATAACAATTAAATTAAAATACACTGTAATTAATACAATGTAGACAGTAACAGGCAGACTTTTCCACTGAGGTTGACAGTTTTGCAAATAACAAAACATTTGTGCAAATCTCAAATAAAATATTCAAGTCAATTTGTCACAAAATAAGCTATATCAAAATCATTAAAAAAAAAAAAAAAAAAAAGAAAATGTTTTTTTCTTTTTAGAAATCGATATAAACGATATTGTCTTGTACCATATCGCGTTTGAAAATATATCGATATATATTAAAATCTCGATATATCGCCCAGCCCTATTACCAGATAAAAAAATATTGGCGTCATCTGCAAACAAAATAAAAAATACTTTAGATGATGCCATGTATAGATCATTTATGTAAATAAGAAAGAGTAACGGGCCCAGAATCGATCCTTGAGGCACACCACAAGAAATCCACCTGTAATCCGAGTAGTGTTACTCCAAGAAACAAATTGCTTTCTATTTGATAAATAGCTTTTGAACCATAACAAACTTGAGCCTTTTAAACGAAGAAGAGAAAGTTTTTGTAATAAAATATCATGATTGACAGTATCAAATGCCTTTGATAGATCCACAAATACTCCTAAAGTAATGTCCTTGTTATCGGCAGCTTTGGTGATGTTATCTACAAGTGAGGGCCATAGACGTGGAATGTTTTTTTCTGAACCCACACTGGTGATCATATAGAATATTGTTTTTATTAAGATATTTGGCCAAACAAAGGTTTGGGGCCTCCTCGACCATAAATTCACTTTATCCTCATTTCACGCACCCGTTATTTTGTATTACTCAACACTGATGGAACATCGGTTCTTAATGTCGTCCCCAAACAGTTTCAAGTAATTAATGCACCGGATGTGGGCCAATTAAACAGCGGTCAATTAAACAGCGGGGTGACGATTAGCACAGCTTCAATAATGAGAATTGAACAATACCCGAGATAAATCATCTGATTAACAGACAGACGATTCTGCAGGAGTTGTTAAACACATGAAAAGGATTCTTGTTTTATTCAGTAAGTCTAATTTTAAGCAGTATTCAGTAAATGTTTATGTTCCGATGAAAAAACTAAAAAGCTTCATCAGGGTTTCTAAAGAGACAAAAAAACCTCTAGAAAACAGCGAGGGTGAAGCTCAGAGCTCATCGAGTTCATATGCGAGGAAGAGATGGCATCACTTTACTACAACGACAAAACCTAAAACGATTAACAGAAGAATTCAGTTCAGTTTTTCAACATTTAATCAACTAGTGTCTGTAAACAAACCTGCGAGAAGCAACATGTTGGACACTTTCACACCTGCATTTGTTCGCTCTGGTCCAGAAGCTTTTACAACCAGGTTTGGTTCTTTTCCCCACATACGTGTAAAATCCAATATAGCAAAAGAAGAACATCCTCACTACTAACGGATCAGACTGTTGCAGAAACAAGAATTTAAACAATTGAAGAATTGTTGTGATTCTTCACGGCTGGAGAGGAACGTTTCAACGCACTGAAGCTGCATAAACCTCTACAGACCACTAGGGTCCAGATCCAGACCTGCAGGTCCTCTACAGACCACTAGGGTCCAGATCCAGACCTGCAGGTCCTCTACAGACCACTAGGGTCCAGATCCAGACCTGCAGGTCCTCTACAGACCACTAGGGTCCAGATCCAGACCTGCAGGTCCTCTACAGACCACTAGGGTCCAGATCCAGACCTGCAGGTCCTCTACAGACCACTAGGGTCCAGATCCAGACCTGCAGGTCCTCTACAGACCACTAGGGTCCAGATCCAGACCTGCAGGTCCTCTACAGACCACTAGGGTCCAGATCCAGACCTGCAGGTCCTCTACAGACCACTAGGGTCCAGATCCAGACCTGCAGGTCCTCTACAGACCACTAGGGTCCGGATCCAGACCTGCAGGTCCTCTACAGACCACTAGGGTCCAGATCCAGACCTGCAGGTCCTCTACAGACCACTAGGGTCCAGATCCAGACCTGCAGGTCCTCTACAGACCACTAGGGTCCAGATCCAGACCTGCAGGTCCTCTACAGACCACTAGGGTCCAGATCCAGACCTGCAGGTCCTCTACAGACCACTAGGGTCCAGATCCAGACCTGCAGGTCCTCTACAGACCACTAGGGTCCAGATCCAGACCTGCAGGTCCTCTACAGACCACTAGGGTCCAGATCCAGACCTGCAGGTCCTCTACAGACCACTAGGGTCCAGATCCAGACCTGCAGGTCCTCTACAGACCACTAGGGTCCAGATCCAGACCTGCAGGTCCTCTACAGACCACTAGGGTCCAGATCCAGACCTGCAGGTCCTCTACAGACCACTAGGGTCCAGATCCAGACCTGCAGCTCCTTTACTGACCCCAGTTTAATATTTTCTGTTGTACATGTGAGGCAGTGTTCAGTTATTCTGCTCCTCACCGGTGGAACAAACTTCCTGTAGACCTGAGGTCTGCTCACACTGTAGATCCTTCAAATCAGGGTTAAAAACATTACTGTTTACTGAAGCGTACTCTTAAATTAAATACTTACCTTCTAAACTCTACTGCCCTTATTTTTAACAACTTGTGCTTTTTATTATTTTACCTCTTTTCTCATCATTTTATTTCATTTATTTGGTATTTAAGCGTACTCTTAAATTAAATACTTTCTGAAAACCGCGAATGAGATGTACCTGCTGTACTCTACTGCCCTTAGTTTTCAGCAACTTGTGATTTTTATCATTTTACCTTCTTTTCTAATAATTGTATTTGTTATTTACTGTCTAATTGTGTCTTGCCGCTTTAATGTTGATGTAAAACACTTTGAATTACCTTGTGTTGAATTGTGCTATATAAATAAACTTGCCTTGCCTTACATCACGTCAAACCGGCACACCGAACAGATAACTCATCACTTTTGCTACTTAGCACCGTACTGATTTGTAAGTTGTGAATAAAGACCAAACAGACCGTGATCACTCATATTTTGGATCATTTCTACTTCCAGACCACTGTGACTGGCTGTAAGTTGGTCTGGACGGTCTGAGGGTGAAAAGAGGACCAGGTAGCTTTAGTTCAGCGAGCGTCTGATAAACGCAGCGGCCAGATTCTGATTAGTTAAGAAAGTTAAGGCTGAGTTATGGTTCTGCGTCAAAACGACGCCGTGCCTACAGCGTAGGGTACGCGCCGTCGCTAACGTCACCTCCCAAAAATTGTAACCATGTGTCGAGGCGACGCAGACCAAACGCAGACGAGAGGGCTGTGATTGGTTTGCTTGGAAGCAACGCATTTCCGGTTTCCGGTTTCAAGCAGTCGTGAACTTTCAGCGCTCTTTTCTTCGTTTATATGTGATTTTTTTAGTTTTGTTTTTTTGCACAATAGTTGTCCTTATCTCTTTGATTCACTGACACCGGAAAAAGTCGGAAAACCATTCAGGAAAAGATCGCAAATAAGCGGTCACGGGGGGAACTGCAACGCGGAGAAATGGAGTGATGGAGAAGTCCGAAGGTTCACGACGGCACGGCGTCGATTTGACGCAGAACCATAATTCAGGCTTTAACCATAAGCTCCGCAGCTCTTTCCACCTGGACCCGCTAAAGGAGCCAGGAGTCCGGCTGGATCATTTCAGGATCCTCCTCTGCAGTAAATCACACACGACGTAGCCTGGCGTAGCGCGAGCGACTTTGATTGACAGGCGGTGGGCGTGTTCTCGTCGGCTTGGGTGGCTGCACCCCGTACGAAGAAAAACACGCTTCAAAATCGTTCTTCAGAAACCAGTGGGTGACGTGAAAGGATGCTTCGTCCATTGTTGTGAACAATGTACGGTTCCACCCATTTACAACACGGCGCTGAGCCGTCATGGAATAAACAGCACACTTCAGAAAACCTGTGTGTGACGTCACAGTCCAGTAATTAGTCTAGGCCCAAATAATCAAACAGCACAGGCTTTTGTGTGCATTAACCAGAAAGACCTGTCAATCATGTTAGTAACTTCAGAGAAGAAAGAAACAAAAGTCTAACTTAATTCAGTCCTTGGAGTCATGTGATCAGATGCTAAAGAGTTCACTGTTTGGTTCAAATCTTTTCTGGTGAGTCTCATTCTGACCGTTTTGTACCGCGCCGAGGTGCGATTACGTCTCCTCACGAGGGGAAACAAACCGCAGGAAAGTGGATTGGATTGGATTTAATGTAAATGGACTCAGGTGGGTGTGAAAACGCCCTCAACAACGTGAGCATATGATCATATGACCAGTTTCATACATTCAATTTGGTTCCATTATTCAAAGAAAGATTAAAAGATGCAGCTAGTGTTGTCCCGATCGGTCGGGCCCGATCACGGCATTTTCAAAACATCGGTATCGGCCAAAAAAGTATCGGGACAAACCTAGTTATTAATGGTATTGTGACATCATTTTTAACATGCTTTTAACACTATTAAAAGTCTTGGCCAACATCCCTCAAATGTGTCTAAAAGAGTGTAACAAGAAAAACTTCACTCTAGTACTCTTTTCCTGGCTTTTTATTACAGTGTTTTTTTGCGCCGTGAAAAATGCTTCCTTTCCCTCCTTTCCTGTCAATCATTGCTCCGCTCCTCCTCCAAACCTCCTCCTCCTCCAGCCATACGCTCACAGCGGCGTCGGAGCGACAGGCGAAGCATGCACGGAAAAGCAGGAGGGCGAACCACAGCAAACAATCATAAAAATAAAGGCATGTAAATAAAGTGTCCCCTTATCTTAAGTCCAGTCAGTGGCCGCGGGTCTTCTTAGCAGTTTTCCTCCGGTGATTAGAACAAAAGAGGCTCTAAACAGCTCCGTGTTAAGCCTGATTTATGGTTCCGCGTTAAATCGACCCAGATCCTACGCCGTAGGGTTCAGGGTACGGTGCCGCGTCGCCGCGTAACCCTTCGCCGTAGGTTCTGCGTCGGTGTAACGCGGAACCATAAATCAGCCTTTATGGTGCGCTGGAGAGGAGAGGAGGCAGGAGCTGGGTGGAGGGGGCGGTGATTTAGCGGGCCTATACGTATAGGCCCGCCACCAAACCAGATGAGCCGTTTTTGCATAGTTATGCGGAAAATCCCAGAAAGCACACAATACACTGAATGTTAAAAGTTCGTTGTTTTTTGGGTGTAATTGATGTCAAGACACCCAACAAAACACAAAAAATCAAGAAAAATGTGTTTTTCATGTCACAATCCCTTTAATGTTTTTAATTTATATATATCATTGCATTTAACGTCACTTCCAGCCACCGGCTGGAAGTGACGAAGTAAGCGAAACTAACATGGTTTCCATGTTTGAATTGTGAAATGTTCTACATGTTCATGTTCATTAAGCTGCTGTTATTCATTTCATCCATTCAGAATGTTGCACTAATGTTAAACCAAAAAGTATTTTAATTTTCTTGTCTTTGTGAGTTTGACTGGATGTCATTCAACTGCCTCTTTTGAAGTTACATTTATTTATTTTTGTTATTGCACTATTCTGCACTTTTTGTTTTAGTTTACAATTTCATGTTTTTACATTTTTCTACATTTTTTTCATTTTACATTTTGTGGCACCAGAGCTGATAAACTTTGTTGAAATAAATGTCCATGTTGTTCTGCAATGGACCATAAAAGAAACTTGGGATAATTTGAGTTTTAGTCCTCTTTTTCTTTCTTTTTTTTTTTAAATTCATTGCCAAAATGTATCTGATCGGGAAAAAGTATCGGAAATGTATCGGGAGCCAAAAAAAGTGATCGGATCGGGAAAAATCGGGACCGGCAGAAACTCAAACTCAAGTGATCGGGAGTGAAAAAATCCTGATGGGGACAACCCTAGATGCAGCCCGACGGTGGTCAGCAAGATTGTGAGGAAACTTTAAATCGTTAATGGCCGGTTCTCTTACCAAACAACACCAAATGCTCCATAGCCGATGGGTCGGTCCGGCTCCATCTCAGCGGGACTGGGAACCTCGCTGGCCGGGTTGCTGTAGGGCTGAGGCACGGCCGCCCCCCCGCCGGTGCTCCCTCCCAGGGCGGTGGGGTGCCGGGGGGTGCCGGCCGGGGCCGTGGGTCCGGTCAGGCACGGGGTGGCGCTGAGGCCCGTGGAGGGAGCCCCGCAAGAGGAGTTGACACAAAAATACTTGTGGCTCAGCTCGGAGCCCGGGAACAGATCTCCACAGACAGCCTGCCTTCCGGCGCCGTGAAACGCCATCCTCCTCCACCCGCCGAGCCCAGGAACAGTCCGGTTTAGGGGAGCGGCACCGACGCTGCTGCTGCTGCTGCTGCTGCTTCCCGACTAGGCCCGGGGGAAGCACCGCCCCTCACTGTGCATGACCCATCAGCTTCCTGTGTGATCAGGGATCAAAGCAGATATTAGTGATCTGAGCATCAGTGACATTTCAGTGGTTGAATGTTTTTGGTTTTAGTCAGATGTGACAGCTCAAGTCTTCAGTGTACCGTCCATCTGACAGGAAATACAGATGTTTAAAATGGGTTTAACTGAGCCAGTTGGTCCATTTTTTAAATTTCTGACATTAGTACCAGCTTCAAGATAAATTAATATATATATATATATATATATATATATATATATATATAAGATGAGAAAGGCCTGAATGGTAGGGAGATTAAGGAAGAATTAAAAAAAAAAAAACAACAATACGAGAGATGTAGACTTACAGGACTATCTCAGAACATTAGAATATTGTGATTTTCTGTAATGCAATTAAAAAAACAAAAATGTCATCCATTCTGGATTCATTACAAATCAACTGAGATATTGCAAGCCTTTTATTATTTTAATATTGCTGATCATGGTTTACAGCTTAAGAAAACTCAAATATTCTATCTCAAAAAATTAGAATATTCTGGGAATCTTAATCTTAAACTGTAAGCCATAATCAGCAATATTAAAATAATAAAAGGCTTGTAATATTTCAGTTGATTTGTAATGAATCCAGAATGTATGACATTTTTTTTTTTTTTTTTTTTTTTTTTTTTAAATTGCATTACAGAAAATAAAGAACTTTATCACAATATTCAAATTTTCTGAGACAGTCCTGTAAATAACAACTATGGCAATATTAGGTCAACAATTATGACATATAAAATGTCTCATATTGAGTAAACTGTCAAGATTCAGAATGTGTGACCTTTAGTAAACCCACCACAATGACACACATACAAAGTGGGACCAATAAACCCATGTGCACCACATTTAAAACATAAATAAATAGCCTATATCCGGTCAGAGAATCCGAAGGGAACAGAATTTGTTGTGACACCGGAGGAGGCTCGATTGTTCAGCCTGGCTGTCCAAACCAGCGTTCATATCTATAAAATAACCCCGTTAATCTGCTGCTGAAGGCGGCAGCGGTTAAACCGGCCCAGCAGCGGGTTAAGTCGAGCCTTTGTGGGTCAGTCTCTGCCGGATCAGCGGGGCTAACGCCGCGTTCCATTTACCTCGGAAATCGGAACTGGGAACTGGGAATGGTAGCCATCTTGGAATGGTAACTCGAGGGTGGTGAAGCTTCTCCCACTTTCCCAGTAGTAAATCCCACTTCGAGGGGCGTTCCAGTTGAAAATTCCGACTATGAACTGAGAAATTCCGACTTCCGAGGACAAATGGAACGCGGCATAACGAGCAGCTAACCAGAAACATCCGACCCCGAGAATAACGACCGAATCCGCCGGTGACCCGCGGGAAACGCAGCCGCTTTTAAAGTACCTGTCTCGGGTAAAAGGGCCGACGGCGCGGCATCCAGCGGGTCGTGCTGCGGGCCGAGCTGCGGGCTGTTTTCCCCCCAAAGGGACGTGCGGCCCCCGGTCCGGCAGTGACAGCCTCGCTAGCTGTTAGCCTGTTAGCCTGTTAGCTGCGGGGGGAGGGGCGGGGGGCGGGGCCTCGCGGGGGAGGGGGCGGAGCTAGAGCCGCTCACGCGCTGTCAACAACACACGACGGAGCAACAAGCGGGGCCAACGCAGCCGCCATCTTGGATGAGGCAAGACTGCGCTGTAAACTATTTTTTATTTATTTATTTATTTATTTATTTCGTGCATGGTGGTCAATTTACACACCCATGACCGAAAAGGAGCAGGATGAAGACAAGTGTTATTTTACCTGCCCCTTATTCAATACCAAAACAAAAAGAACAGTCAATGTAACCAATATTTCAATAAAATATACACTTAAATAGAACCAACCACATATATCAATAGTTCTGTTTAAGTCCCAGCCTATTCATGATCATATAACTTATAATATAATAATAATATATATATTATAATAATATATAATATAATATTTTATCTTTATACATTTTTTTGAACCTAAATAAATGTGTACATTCCTTTAAATCATTCTGTAGAGAGTTCCACAGTTTTACTCCCACAACCGATATACACATCTGCTTGAGAATGGTCGTTGCATACTGATGTTTGAAATTATATTTCCTTCTATGATCTATAACTTCTGGATTCGAAAAAACCAACAACTGCTGTAGATTACTTGGTAATACTTTTCTTTTTGCCCTATGCATAACTAATGTCTGTAACTCAACTATTTCTTTAAATTTAATAAGTCCTGAATTAATAAATAATATGTTGGTGTGTTCTCTGTAATTTGTTTTATGAATGATCCTCACCGCTCTTTTCTGCTGGATAAACAATGGATGTAGATTGCTAGTATAGTGTTGCCCCAGACTTCCACACAGTAATTGAAATAAGGTAAAATCAGTGAACAATATAACATTTGCAATGCCTTATAATCTAGTACATATTTTGCTTTGTTCAGAACAAAAATCCTCTTAGAAATCTTTTTTTAACATATGATATATGAGCTTTCCATGTCAATTTGTCATCCAGTACAACACCCAAAAATCTAAGTTCACTTACTCTTTCGATATTTACTCCGTCTATAGACAGTGACACATTTTCAATTTTTCGATTACTAAAAATCATAAATTTTGTTTTTTGTAAGTTTAATGATAACCTGTTTTCATCAAACCATCTTTTAAGTTTAATCATTTCTTGTGCAATGGTCTCTGCTAACACCTTTAAATCATAACCAGAAGTAAAAAAAAAAGTGTCATCTGCAAACAAAACAGACTGCAATATTTTAGACACTTCACATATGTCATTAATATACAAAATAAAAATAAAAACTAATACAAGTAAATGGACTTATTTTCATAAAGCGCCTTTCTACAAAGGAATTTATTTTTTACGTCTCATTTATTCATTCACACACGCACTAATATACTTGGGAAACAGTTACCACCAAATATAATATATTTAATTTTCTCAGATGCGAAAAATAAGAACTTTATTGATCCCACATAGGAGTAATTCATGTTGTATCAGCTATAGAGAACAAGGTAGTGCCGAAAAACAATATATATCCCCCTCACAAAAATAAGAAAAATAGAGAAACATATTTTTTCATCAACAAAACATATTTTAAAATTTTCAAGTGACAAAATAACATATTTGAGCCATTTTTCAGACAATAAAATAACATTTGAACCATTTTTCAGACAATAAATAACATTCTTATTTTTGTGAGGGGGATATATATTGTTTTTCGGCACTACCTTGTTCTCTATAGCTGATATAACATGAATTACTCCTATGTGGGATCAATAAAGTTCTTATTTTTGCCACCTGAAGAAATTAAATATATTATATTATGTATATATTATATAGTATATTAGTGCATGTGTGGATGTCATGTTCCGGCCATAGACATATAAACGTACGCCGCCATATTGGATGAGGCAAGACTGCGCTGTAAACTAATACAAGTAAAGGGACTTATTTTCATTAAGCGCCTTTCTACAAAGACATTTATTTTTTACGTCTCATTTATTCATTCACACACGCACTAATATACGTAGGAAATAGTTAGGCACCAAATATAATATATTTAATTTTCTCAGTTGGCAAAGATAAGAACTTCAAGAAACAAAATAACATATTTGAATTTTTCAGATTTTTTCAGTTATTTTATTGTCTGAAAAATGGTTCAAATATGTTATTTTGTTTTTTGAAAAATTTGAAATTTGTTTTGTTGATGAGAAAATATGTTTATCTTTTACATGCAACTGTGTTGTCCTTTATATATATATATTTTTGTTTATCCATCCATCCATCATCGATACCCACTTTATCCCTTGCGGGGTCACGGGGGTCTGCTGGAGATTATCCCAGCTATTTTCAGGCGAGAGGCAGGGGTTACACCCTGGACAGGTCACCAGTCCATCACAGGGCCACATATACAGACAACCAGACACACTCACACCTACGGGCAATTTAGAATCACCAATTAAAGGAGCTTGAGGCAGGATTGAGGCAGGATTTATGAAAAAAATTCGTATACGTTTTAAGTTTTCTAGTAATAATGTCAGATGAAGCGTTCCAAACCAAAAACAATCTTTCCTCTAGTGTATCTCTCCTTTGCCTTGAACAGGCTGTTGCTGCAAAATGTGCTGCAATTCCGGGCCTGAATTCCCCGCGCTGTCCTGTGGATGTGACGTCACATGACGCTGCATGTGCGTTCTCCCCGTTCTCCCGTGCCGGCTTCACTGTTGGCGAACAACATCCAACATACTGACTGTCACAGCAAGAGTCACAGCATCTCAACAACACGGTAACAGAAGAAGAGGGAGACTTTGCTGCATCTTACCTGCAACAGGATCTTAGTAAGTACAACATTTACAGAGCTGCTGCATCGCATGTTGTTGTCCTCCTTCGCACTGGTTTACCCATTGTACCGGAAGTGCGTGTGACGCCACCAAGCGTCTCTGAGTCAAACTCACCTCACTCAATAATCGATGGTTTTCTCGCACATGAATACTCCTGATTTCTGGGAAACTCCAGTTTAATCCTGAGTTAGATCGTTGCCAGTAGCTGGATTTAGACGTCACCGCACCGACTCACACAAACGAAAGTGACCTCAGCTTGAGTCCACACATGCATTTTACTGTCTTTTAATACAGTAATATCAAGGAGGCGCTATGCACTATGCATCAAGTACAATTAATATGCACAGCCACGAGAAATGTGTCACCAAATCAGCTACAAATTACATGGCAAATTCTTTACAGTTTTAAAGAGTTACAAATCGGCATCCAGAGTAAGAACAAAGATCACATGAAGCAGAGAAGTTATGCACATTCAGAAGATGCATAAACACTCATGAGTTCGCCGTATGTACATGATGGCCCATCGGAGACGCGCTCACATGTCCGGAGAGGTTTCCCCGCTCTGGAGGACCCGAGGAAAAGCAACCCGGAGGCTGCGATCGTCGTGTTTTAGGAGAATAAACCAGGATAAACAAACATAATATCATGGAGCTTAAATGATTTAAAAACAGCAACAGCTTTACAGAACCATGAAAGGCTGTGCAGGTCGGGTGGAAATCAAAACGATGACATGATGGCAGGTCCCTGCAGAGCTGTGCAGGGTCTAACGGTGACTCTCCAGACTGTACAGAGTTCAGATCAGCTGTTTGGTCTCAGCTTCACGGGAAAACGGAAAGGTCCAGGAAGAGCGGCGTCCTCATCAAGCCCTCCTTCCAGAGCAGAGTCACCTGATCCGTCTCCTCCGGGGGCAGAACCGCCTGCAGAACAAACACGGCTCCGTTAGGGTTAGGGAGGACCCGGAGGCTTCAGCACTTTACTACACAACTTTGGAATTTCTGCTGATTTTAAAGTGCGGCTAACTTCTTTAAGAAGACTAAAATCGTCGCCCCTTTCAGATGCAAACTGATTTAATTAATGTGAGTTAATCCTAACGATCTGGTCTCGAAATATTTGAAGCTTTTACATCTGGTCCTCCCACGTCTCCATCGTCCTCCACTCTCTTCCGTAAAGACGGCTGTAACGTCACGCAGCCGCGCTCTCCTGGTTTAACTCCAGATCCAGACCTGCCGGTCCTCTACAGACCACTAGGGTCCAGATCCAGACCTGCAGGTCCTCTACAGACCACTAGGGTCCAGATCCAGACCTGGGCGGCAGAGCCGTCTGGGAGATTTGCGAGGCCCTGTGCGAAATGGCTTGGGGAGCATAGCTCACGCGCGCAAAATTTTTGGGTTTTTTGGGTCGGATCGGGTGTCTATATGCGCAATTTTAACTCTCCAATTAGCAAAATACTGGATACCTTCCCCTGCCTCATCATCATTTGACTTGCCTCGACGGGGGGCCCCACGGCTGCTTGAGACCCGGTCGGATCGGTGATTTTTCTAACAAATGTATCAAACGAGCCTTTCAGAGAGGCATTAAACTCTTCCATTTCCTTTAGTTTTTTTCTTTTTTCATCCCCTGATGGAAATTTCCTGAATCTGTCTCGTTCTCTCGACATTTTGTGACAGTTTGTTCCAACTCCACCGTCTGGATCAGAGCAGCTTGTGTCTGCGCTTGGTCTGATCAGTTGTATTGAACAACATATATGTGCATCATTGCACATATATTTTATTGATATGCACAGACTAGTACACATTTAGGTCTGTAATGGAATGTGACTGTGGATATTTATAAGGGAGAAAACGAAAACAAAAAACGAAAAAAAAAAAAAAATAAATAAATAAATTTTTTTTTTTTTTCAAAAACGGCCCATAGCGCGAGGCCCCTTGGGGCGCGAGGCCCCGTGCGGTCGCACGGTTCGCACACCCCTTGCGGCGGCTCTGCTGGGCGGACTCTGGTTTTAAACGTCATTACTGCATTGTGGTTGGTTCCGGATCAATGCTAACAGTGTAACGCGTGTTTCTGGACCGTTGTAACGTATGGGGCTAGAACAGTCTCATAATTCACAAATGCACAGAACAATTCACACGTGCGTAGGACAAGATACACAAATGTATTTTTGATGCGCACACAAATATAACCTGATTTATTTGGCTGGAACAAAGGAAGACATCTGATTGGTTGCAGATCCTTCCGTGTTAAGAAAAACGTATTTGTGGATCGAGTCACGTCAGGGGAGTCTCAAAAGTCACACGCAAATGCAGCGCAGCTCACAGACAAAAACACGTTTGTAAATCAGGTTATATTTGTGTGCGCATCAAAAATACATTTGTGTATCTTGTCCTACGCACGTGTGAATTGTTCTGTGCATTTGTAAAACTGGTCCTGTGCATTTGCGGATCGGCGTGTGCATTTGTGAATTGGTCTGTGCATTTGTGAATCGGTCTGTGCATTTGTGAATCGGTCTGTGCATTTGTGGATCGGTCTGTGCATTTGTGGATCGGTCTGTGCATTTGTGAATCGGTCTGTGCATTTGTGGATCGGTCTGTGCATTTGTGGATCGGTCTGTGCATTTGTGAATCGGTCTGTGCATTTGTGAATCGGTCTGTGCATTTGTGAATCGGTCTGTGCATTTGTGGATCGGTCTGTGCATTTGTGGATCGGCGTGTGCATTTGTGAATTATGAGACTAGCTCCATGGTAACGCGTGTTTCTGGATCGTTTTAACGCGTGTTTCTGGTGTAACGCGTGTTTCCTCCACGCGACCGCAGCCTCGTGAGCGGCGCCGCTCGCTTCAACCTGCACTTCAGTTCACAAGAAAACATGTTGGATGGTTTACACACCTGGACCGTGTGCTGCTCCTCAGTCTCCTCCCCCACATGCTCGCTGCCGCCTCGCCCCCCCGTCTGCCCCGCCTGCCCCCGACCCCCCGCCCCGACCCCTCGCCCCCCCGGGCCGCTAGCTGTGGGGCTGGGGGGCGATACTGGAGCAGTCAGTAACCAGCAGTCCCACCGTGCTGGCGCTGGAGACGGTGACGGCCACGCCGGTGCTGCCGGTGGTGCCGGCGGCCCCCGGGCCCGTCGGCCCGGGCCCCGGGTCGCCCTGCTGGGCGTGGGTGCCCATGTGGCCCTGCAGCTGCGTGGCGGTCTTGCACTGCACCCCGCAGAGCTGGCAGAGCAGCACGCCGCCGGCCCCCGCCCCGCCAAACGCCCCCCGCGCCCCGCCGCTCTCCTTCCACTCCTGGCCGTGGTGCTTCTGGGCGTGGACCCGCAGGTAGGTGAGGGTGGTGAAGCCTGGACACACACACACACACACACGGAGATACACACGCACACGCACACGCACACGCACACGCGCACGCGCACACACACACGGAGATACACACGCACACGCACACACACACACACACACACACACACGGAGATACACACACACACACACACACACGCACACACACACAGTTAAAGGTTTAATCAAAAACAGGTCAAACTTGAACAGCGCCGTCATGAGGGACTACTTTCTGTAGCGTATTCCTCCACCGCTGCTCTGTGGTCGGGACGTAGTGTTGTTTCTGTCAGCCTGTTTCAGTTCTAGTTTTAGTCTAGTCTTTGGGTCAAGCTATCATTTTAGTTTTTATTAGTTTTAGTCACATTCATTCTCGTGTCAAGTTTCAGTCGACTAAAAGTCTGAGCATTGTAGTCAGAATTGTCCAGGACCATTTTAGTCTAGTTTTAGTCAAAGATTGTATTAATCCAAACACATTTTACAATTCAAACAAGTTTATCTTATTATTATATTATTGTTACCTTATAGACTCAAGAATATATTCATTCCAGATACAGAAGACTCTAATTTGAGTTTACAACATATTTATTTTTCCACATTTCTCCCCATCTTTTTCTTTTCCGATGACACATTAGGTTTTCTTTTCCATGTCTATGTAGGAAAGTGTATCTAAAGGTCTCTTCATCTTCATCTTCTCCCCCCCAGTGCAGATCCCCGCGTGGCCGGCCTCGGCCCCTTTCTCTATGGAACTTTGTTTTTAATTGGTTGCAGGCGTGTCATGTGACTCACTGCGGTTGCAGAGGTGGCAGGCGTGGTGCTGCGACTGGTTGTGGACCCTCATGTGGTCGGTGATGTAGGCGGCCGACAGCAGCTTCCCGCAGATGTGACACGGCACCTTGTCCTCGTGCCGGATCAGGTGCGCGCGGAGCCGGTCCCTCGTGGCGAACGCCGACGTGCACGTCTGCAGAAGACCAGTGGAGACAAACGCACGCTTTAATACGACTCCGACGGAAACGTCACCTGCATCCTCATCGTCTATCCCAGGGGTCGGCAACCCAAAATGTTTTAGAGCCATATTGGACCAAAAACACAAAAAACTAATATGTCTGGAGACGCAAAAAATGAAAAGTCTTGTATAATGAATGAAGACATGCTGCATGTTTGTATATTAGTTATAACTGGGGGAAGATTTTTTTTTTCATTATGCACTTCGAGAAAAAAGTCGAAATGTCGAGAAAATAGTCAAGATTTTGTGAAAAAAATCGAAATGTCAAGAAAAAAGTAAAAATTTCGAGAAAAAAGTCTAAATGTTGAGAAAAAGGTTGAGGAAATAGTCAAGATTTTGTGAAAAAAAATGGAAATGCCGAGAAAAAAGTCCAAATTTTGAGAAAAGAAGCCGAAATGTCGAGAAAAAAGTCGAAATGTCGAGAAAAAAGTCAAAATTTCGAGAAAAAAGTCGAAATGTCGAGATTAAAAAGGAAAGGAAAAAGGAAGAAAAAAAAGAAAAAAAAAAAAAAAAAGAAGAAAAAAAGCAAAAAAGAGAAGAAAAGAAAAAATGGAAAAAAAAAAGAAAAAAAAAAGGTCAAACATTTTTGAAAAAGCTCCAGGAGCCACTAGGGCGGCGCTAAAGAGCCGCGGGTTGCCGACCCCTGGTCTAACATGTTCACGTACCGCAGGACCACGGACGGCGCCCAGCGGACCTGAACTGAAAGCCACCTCCCGTTTATGGCTGGGACCACATGTGACATCTTTCCAGCTGTGTCCACAACATCTGGATTTGGTCCCTTCACTGGACCCCTCCCTTCTGTAGGGGGGACCGCAGAGATCTGGTCTACAGCTTTTTGGTAACCCACTTCTGGGTTCCAACAAGGAAGAAGGAAAAACTGCAGTTCCTCCACTTAACACTCAGGTCTGGATCCAGACCTGCGGTTCCTGCACTGCAAAAACTCAAAATCTTACCAGGAATATTTGTCTTATTTCTAGTTAAAATGTCTCATTTTTAGTCAAAAATATCATTCAAACAAGACTCATTACCAGAAAAATAACTTGTTATTTGACAATTTTCACCTGTTTCAAGTAAATTTTAACTTGAAATAAGTAGAAAAATCTGCCAGTGGAACAAGATTTATCTTCTCATTACAAGCAATAAAATCTTGTTCCACTGGCAGATTTTTCTACTTATTTCAAGTGAAAATCTACTTGAAACAGGTGAAAATTGTTGTTTTTTCCAGTGATGAGTCTTGTTTTAAGTGTAATGAGATTTTTTTTTTAAGAAAAATGAGTCATTTTAACTAGAAATATTCTAGAAACTAGAAATTTTGAGTTTTTGCAGTGTAGGGTGTCTGGGTCCAGCGGTTCCTGGGGTCCTGATCCAGACCCTAGCAGTCTGTAGAGGTTTCTAGGGTCCGGACCAGCGGTCCCCCCACAGGGGTTTCCCCACTAAGCTGAGCGTCGGTCGTTACCGTGCACTTGAACGGCCGCTCGGTGGAGTGGACCTGCCGGACGTGACTGTTGAGGTGGTCGGGTCTGAAAAGAGAAGAAACAGGAAACAGGTGGAAGTCAAACCTCCTGCGAGGACAGAGAAGCAGCAACAACCTTCCAAGCCGACGGTTTTCAACGTGAGCAGCGTCGCTGCACGAAACCGTTTCACGGAACAAGGAAATACCTCCAACTTTCTACAATCCAACCACCATGAACTGAAAATGTAAAAAGACTTCAGCTTGTAGGTGCAGCGCGGCGACCCGGGGGTCAGCGTGTAGATGCAGCGCGGTGACCCGGGGTCAGCGTGTCGGTGCAGCGCAGCGACCCGGGGGTCAGCGTGCAGGTGCAGCGCAGCGACCCGGGGGTCAGCGTGCAGGTGCAGCGCGGCGACCCGGGGGTCGGGGTGTAGATGCAGCGCGGTGACCCGGGGGTCAGCGTGTCGGTGCAGCGCGGCGACCCGGGGGTCGGGGGTCGGACCTGGAGAAGGCCTTGGCGCAGTGCGAGCAGATGTACGGCTTCTCCACGCCGCCCTGGTGCGAGCGTACGTGGTAGCTCATCCGGTCTTTCCTCTTGAAGCGCTGCTGGCAGACGGGGCAGGAGTACGGCTTCTCGTCCGAGTGGGACAGCCGGTGGCGGTTGAGGTGGTAGACGTCGCGGAAGGCCTTCCCGCACGCCTCGCACGCGTGGTTCTTCCTCACCTGGTTGGCGCTGGCCACGGGGACGGGGGTGGGATTCTGCTGGGGAGAAAAGAGCCGTTAAAATGCTTTCAGACACATCAACGCCTGCCTTTCTGAGGCCGAGACTAAACGCCTCCCCGGAGGAAAACCTTCCCAGACAAGACCAGATCCCTGGAGTAACCGGAAACTGGCAAAAGTACAAATAAATAATCATTTATACAAAATAACTAAAACTGATAAATGTGTTGGTCCCCCTAGAAGAGATCCTTGTTTCCATGGTGACGTGTTAAACTAAAGGGACTACGTTTACATGCAGTCAAAACTCGGGTTATTGCTAATATTCCGGTTACTGAAACATTGGGAATATTCCGTTTCCATGGTAATTAATCATTCAGGATATCTGGATCAAACCAGCAACGCACGGAGAATGTGATGACGCAATTCCCGTCATTTCCGCTTCTTCTTCCTGGATCCAAATTCAAAACAAATGCTGCTTCGCGCAACTTTTCTCTCACCTTCTTGTAAATCTTCTATCCCGGTACTTTCTACCGTCTACAAATGCAGAAATGTTCATATCCTTCATTACATTTATGAAGTGATTAGTCTCCTCCTGGTCTTGGTTTCTCCGTGTTTATAAGAACTTCCTGGACTCAAAAGACCAGGATTCCTTGTGAACAGAACATGTGCAGAAAACAAATTCATGTTCCGTTTGATGGGGATATTCCGTTTGGTGTTTACATGACCCAATATTCAGGTTTAAAAAGGAGTAACCCAGGGGTCATAAACAAAAAAGAAAGTCCAGAGTGCTCAGAAGGTTCATCTAAGTCGTGTCTCGAAGGTGCTCTTTGGTGGGAAAAAGGATGTCAAAAAGAAGAAAAATCCAAGGCATTCTTCTGCAAATATAAAAAGCCTTTATTTAAATTGGCTATTTCATGTAGAAAAGATAAAAAAAATGGGTTACAGCCCACGCGTTTCGGCCACAGCCTTCCTTTTTAATCTTTTCTACATGAAATAGCCAAATTAAATAAAGGCTTTTTATATTTGCAGAAGAGTGCCTTGGATTTTTCTTCTTTTTTGATCACTCAGGGTTCATATTGGGGTTTTTAAAAACCGTAATATGATCAAATTCCGGTTATTCAAAAGGGTTATTGGTGTTTACATGGCCGTGTAAAACCATGTTATTGCTAATATTCGGGTTTTAAAAGGGTTATTGATGCTGGAAACGCAGTCACTGTTGGAACCAAAGTGGACCACCGAGGACTCCACAGGTAGGCGATCGTGTCACTAAGGCCCAATCCCAATACTCCCCCCTACTTTCTACCACTACACCTAAAAAAGAAGCCACAGATTTTAGGGCACTTGAAGGGGTCTGTCCCAATACTCCCACTCCCCCTCGTTTTCATCCCCACTCCTAATCAGGAAGCTGAGAGCTAAAAGCTGTTTTAATTTCCACTGTAGTGCTGTTAATATGCCACTTTATTACGTTTTAATATTTTTTCAGGTGTAAAAGTAACCGTTAAGATCCCCAACCTGGGCTCAGTTTATCCAAATAACGCCTGTTAAGAAATTTGACCCGATGTTTTCGGCGATGATAAGAGCCGCCGGCCCGGAGCAGCAGCAGCTGTTACCATGGTAACAGCAGCAGCTGCTCATGTACAGACGTGATCGCCAGCTCAACCTGCGCTGTCGTTCCGGGGAGAAACCTGCAGCTCTGTGGAGAATTACCTCTGGCTGAAAAAAAATCATTTAGGAAGATAAATGTTGGTTTAATAGATGAAATCTAACAGTTGTAGCTACGCCTGTTAAGAAATTTGCTCCGAAAATTTCGAGATTTCTGCAGAAATCTACGCCGTAGGCTCTGCGTTGGTGTAACGCGGACCCATAAATCAGCCTTTATTCTGGCGTGATCTTCGGCAAACGAGTGATTATGTACATTCACTGAGTGAATATTATGAAAGTAAAATATATATTTCTCGCTAGAAATGTAATCAAAACGCATTTTTATGCAGAAACTAACTCAAAATATTGATTTTATTCACTAAAAAATAAGAAATGTCCGCCATGTTTTTTTTTTTTTGGATTCAGTCCACAAATGACGACGAAAAGCATTCTGGGAAATTTTTCTGGCCCTAGTTCAGCTAGTGAGGATCTGAAAACCCTCGCTTTGTAGGGACAGATTCAGCCACTACACTCGTTTTCTTCACTCCCCCTAGGTGGAAAGAGGAATTGGGACACCACTACCCTCACGGGAACGTGCAAAATTTAGGGGTAGTGCTGAAAAGTAGGGGTAGTGGGAGTATTGGGACTAAGACGATTCGTCAGGAGGATAAAAGTGGTGGACATGAAAGCAGAAGTGAAGAACTGGTCCCACCTGCTCGATGGATCCCACAACAACCACGGCCTGGATGGGCTGGGCCGGCGCCGCCAGGGTTACGGTTGCCGGGGCGATGGAGACGGAGAGCGGGTGTCCCTGCGGGGCGGTGAGCTGCCCGGGCTGGGGCAGCGTCTCCGGCGTGACGGGGGGGGCGGGCGAGGGCAGGGCCAGCTGCAGCAGGGACAGGGGGATGGACGGCTTCTTCCCGGCCTCCTCCTTCTCCCGCGCCGCGCGGTCCTTCATCCGGACGCCCGTGTGCACCGACTGGTGCCGACGCAGGTTGTAGCTGTTCTTGAACTCCTTGTTGCAGGTGGCGCAGATGTGGGCGGGCCGGCCCGGCTTGGCCAGGGGTTTCACTGGGGGACGGCAGAGACGTTCGGGTCACTCAACATCTGTTCACGACTAGGAGAACTTCTGTTTATACTGTTATTTTCATTTGAAGTCAGAACTGTCAAATAAAGTAAAAACTTCTGTCTCATTTATACACAAAACACGTTGTACGGTAGATTTGATATGAAGTTCAAATTAAATCTCTCTAATAGTTCTGATGTACGACGGAGTATTAGGGCCAAACTAATAAAAAAAAAAAAAGAAGGAAATTACGAGAATAAAGTCGTAATATTTTGAGAATAAAGTCGTAATATTCAAAATATTATAAATATATAAATATAACTTCACAAGATGCTCAATATTCCTCATTTTAACACAGGGAGAAGATGCTCTTCCTGTTAGAGTTCTCATAAATTATATTCTCATAATATTACGACTTTATTCTCATAATATTACGACTTTATTCTCGTAATGTTACGACTTTATTCTCATAATGTTACGACTTTATTCTCATAATGTTACGACTTTATTCTCATAATGTTACGACTTTATTCTCATAATGTTACGACTTTATTCTCGTAATTTTACGACTTTATTCTATTACGACTTTATTCTTGCAACATTATGACTTTATTCTCGTAATTTTACGACTTTATTCTCATTATATTATGACTTTATTCTCGTAATTTCCAATTTTTTTTGTCTTAGTTTGGCCCTAATACATAATAATCTTTTTTTTTTTTATTTTGTATGGAAAAGGCAGTCAACACCTAAAGAAAAGACATTATGTAAAAAAAAAATAAAAAAATTACATCTTCATACATGGAGTCCTTTTCCCCTTTTTTGTGGGAAAGAAAGTAATTGGTCCAAGGGTAAATTGGAGGTCTTTAATGGCACTTTTCCTCCAGCACCTACTCATCTCAGCTCGACCAAGTTTCTTTTCCATAACAATTCAGTACCTGGATCAGAAGTAGGAGGTTGGAGAAGCTGCTGTGACGTATTTGATTGTGTATCTAAAGGAAGAAGACAACAACACTAAAGATGTAGAACCTGGAGGAGATGATAGATGTGCTGCTGGGTCTGTGGATTGTGTTCCATATCAAGTTAAAAAATGAGAGTGAGAGAAGCTTCAAGCGGCGAGGATTTTTTTTTTTTTTTTAGTTTGTGAAAGGTCCGTTGGGAGCCGTGAGCAGCTATGAAGAGACAGAGCTCCTGGTAGATCTGGTCGTTCCTTATCACCCGTCTAGATCGTTTTAATTCTCTCCTCAGCACCAGGTTTATGAACATCTGCACCTCAGAGTTGGATCATGAAACAGACGTTTGCGCTGCAATTGCCTGTTGAATAAAATTAACAAGATGCCTCCGTCAGAGTTGCTCTTGAAATAATGTCACATCCTGACTCAGACGTCTGACTCCAACCCCCCGACCAATTGGTGGCCTGTAGTGTGATGACATCACAGCCGACTCAGCAGCTTAGAACCTCGGCAGAATACCGTATTGTCCCGAATATAAGACGACCCCAATTATTCTAGACTCAAGTTTGAAGAAAGACTTTTTGAACACCAAATTCAATTTTTAGACAGAAAATAATTACAGTACATCTGAAACAAATGATTATAACAGTATATTCGAGAGAAAAAGCATGTTATTTTGCCTCATTCAAATCATTATCTTGAAGTTTGCATCATAACTTCTCCTCAGCTGCTGGTTAACCTGCCCAACTTCCACCTTCTTTTCTCCAGATTGTTGCTACGTTTCTCCTTTTTTTGTTATCTCTTCTCTTATTTTCTTCTCTTTTCTTTCTTATACTATTTTTTTATTTTTCTTCTTCGTGACAGGGGTTTGCTTTGGCCTGGGGAGTTAAGTTCAGCATCCGCTTTAAAGATATCTGGCTCCATCTAGCGGTGTAAAAGGGTATAACGTCTAGACCCTGAATGTAAGACGACCCCCACTTTTTCAGTCTTATTTCAATGCAAAAAACACCGTCTTATATTCAGGCCAATACGGTAGTTACAGAAAAAGTATGTACTCGGCACGTTAGACCCCTAGTGGGAAAGAAGTGGGAGAGTAGGTACTAGTGGAAAAGCGCCATAAAAGACCAAACTTCTGTGTGACATGTATCAGTCCTCTTCACGATCCTCTGTAAACATTTCCCTGAAAGTTTGTATCCTCCTCTGAATCTTCAGGTTTTTACCCATTCTCTCAGTCACAGTTCTGATCCCTCTCCCTCCCTCATGCAGTTTACATATTCATTCATGACCTACTTCTGTCTGGCCCACATTCCTACAGCGTTAACTGTCCACTATGTACTGTTATGTATCTCTGTATTGGGAATAGCTGTCCTCCTGTGTGGTGGGGGAGGCGCTGTTTCCCTGGTGCCTTGGTGCTTTCCTCATTTTTGCCTTTCAGGTCGGGTCCAATCCAGGTGCACAGGAGTGGGTCTGATTGCCTGGGAGGGTATTTAAGGAGAGGGTTCCAGGGCCGCCATTCTCTCTCCCTCCCTGCCTGTGACAACAACGGCCAACCATTTTTCCCTTAGTTGTTTCTTGTTACTTTGCACATTATTATCTTTAGTTACCTTGTACCTTAGGGCCTTATTTTTAATAAATACATGAAATGGTTTACCTGTGTGGTCTCCCTACTTGTTGTGAGCCAGGTGGTCATAACAAATGGGGGCTCGTCCGGGAAATTGGTAAGGTTGTCAGTACCTTACTAATGCCTGGATAGTTCGGTAGTACTTGTGTAGGAGACTCACAGTGTTTGGTTAGTTTGTTTGATTGCTCAATAAGTGGTTTGGTTTGCCTTAGTAAACTTTGATTTGCTTGGCTTGCAGCAGGGGAGGACTGTGGCCACTTTCCTTTGAGTGGTGACCTGGTTATCGGTTATGATCCTCAGCTGGATGGTGAGTAGACGGGGTTACTGTTGTCGCCCACCTTTTGTCTGAAGCGTGTGGTTTAGATACCATGAGCTACGTGAACCCCCGTGGTAGGAGGAGAAGCGCTTAACGCTTGTTTGTTTTTTTTTGTTTGTTGTTTTAGTTTATTGTTTTTGGTGTGCTGTAAGCCGGGGCGCTATTCAGCAGTGCCATTAGGGTACTGTTGGTAGTTAAGCTGCTATGAGCGCACTGAAGACTAGGTTGTGGTTGGTCAGGGATTTTTTTTTTTTTTTTTGAGTTAGACGCGGGGCAGCTCTTTCGCTTCATTCTCTCGCTAAGTAAAGCTACTCGCCGTCCCATGTTGGGGTATTATAGTTGATAACAGGGTCTTTTGTCTATACTTATGATAGTGATGGCCTGGTAAATGGTTTGAATTTGGTTTGACATTGTGGCCTTGGTTTCCTATTGATTGCTGGTTATCAGTTACTGGTTGGGCGTTTGTAGTCATAAGAGTTGTGGTGAAATGGATCCTGTGAGGGAATTTTTGGGAGCCCCATCAATTAAGTTGTTACAGCAGTTAAAGGTTGAGGAGTTGTGGCGAATTATTGAGCATTATAAACTGAGTCTTGATGTTGTGCCTGGTCGGTCGAAGAAGCCGGAAGTGGTGGCGGCCATACGGACTTTGGGTGTCCCGGACTTTGGGTGTCCCGGACTTTGGGTGTCCCGGACTTTGGGTGTCCCGGACTTTGGGTGTCCCGGACTTTGGGTGTCCCGGACTTTGGGTGTCCCGGACTCGTTGAAAGCAAAGGCGAAGTTTGTTTGGTCTTCTGCCAGCCAGCAGGCTTTTGACCAGGTGAAGATGCTGTTGAGTACAGCTCCTGTCCTGGCAGCGCCTAGACTAGATCAGCCATTCAGGTTACAAGTAGATGCTAGTCAGGTTGGGGCTGGGGGTGTCCTTTTGCAGACTGATGGTGAAGGGGTTGGAGTGAGCCGGTTCCTCCCCTTTCAGTTGCTCTTCACAATATCCCATCTAACCTTGTCTTTCGTCCTTAAAGATGCTCTCCCGGTACCAGGAGTTGCGGGTGGCTGGGCAGTGGTGGGTGGAGGTGTGTAGGGGTGAACCAGCAGGGTGGAGTCCGACCCCCAATTGACCACGAGTTCTATGTGTACATAGTCAAACTAGTTACCACCAGTACTGGTAAATGGTAATAGTGGGTCATGTTTTTTGTTGGTGTAGGCAGTACTGAAAGCCTTATTTACAGAGGCCATGGTGTGGGGCCTCTGTTTTAAGGGGGGGGGGTGTTATGTATCTCTGTATTGGGAATAGCTGTCCTCCTCCTGTGTGGTGGGGGAGGCGCTGTTTCCCTGGTGCCTTGGTGCTTTCCTCATTTTTGCCTGTCGGGTCCAATCCAGGTGCACAGGAGTGGGTCTGATTGCCTGGGAGGGTATTTAAGGAGAGGGTTCCAGGGCCGCCACTCGTCTCTCCCTCCCTGCCTGTGACAACAACGGCCAACCATTTTTCCCTTAGTTGTTTCTTGTTACTTTGCACATTATTATCTTTAGTTACCTTGTACCTTAGGGCCTTATTTTTAATAAATACATGAAATGGTTTACCTGTGTGGTCTCCCTACTTGTTGTGATCTACCGTGAGCCAGGTGGTCATAACAGTACCTACCAACTGAGGGAAGCTTACATTTTCAACGTTTTCAAAAAGAAAGGGAAGGAGACTTAAAACTTTGGTGCGGTTATACAAAGTCTGCTCAGAATGGAGATATAAATTCAGCCCATTTACTCCAAATTCGGTCAAATTTGTCCTTTTGAATTCTCAAAGAATAGGTCAGCTATTCCATTGATCCACATCGTCTCCAACATTGTGAGTTTGTGTTTTTGTATTTTTCTTGATGTGGAGTCCTAAAAAAAATGGTATGTTTTTCCAACAGTGTTCTCTCCCGTCCATAGAACTGGTTGATGAAACTGAAAACTGCATATTTCCCCCCAAGATTCCTCCCAGAGACTCAGTCTCGCCTCTTTTTCCCACTTATTTTTAATATACAGTGTTATCCTTTTTAGCGTAGAATAGAGCATTGTATAGTCCAGAGATGGATTTATTTAAAGTCGAGCTGTAAGCTGATTTTAGAAGTTTATAGAACTCTGAAGTTAAGTTTTGCATTCCTTGTTAAAATAATCTCCCATTTGAAGGAATGGAACGTAATCTATGTAAGGGATAATGTCCCGACGAGGTTTACATTAATATATATATACGAGGCGGGGGCGTGAACGGTTTGCCTCCGCAAAGTCCATTTATTTATGTTAATGTCACATCGAACGGCATTATCCGCTTATACCACGGTCACTTACCAAAAAACATAAATATTAAATCAGTTATTCATGCTTTAATGTGTTTTCAGTGTAAATCTTTAGTTTTATAACAAGCCACAGCTGAGCGACTATTTAATCTCTCGTCTGCAGCCGTTGGAACCATGTAAGTTACGTTTTTTAACAAGCCATAACTCCCTTTCCTTGGTAACGGGAGATATTCTATTCCGCTCAGCTCCGCTCAGCTATTTTCTTTTCTCTCCTCTTCTGCATCCCAGTCATCAAAATTGTTAAATTCACCAAATAAATTAAAAGAAATGACAAAATCCCTCATGTGTCCATCCTGCGGTAGCCGGCTCTTCTTCTCTGAATCTCCGTTGCCGTGGTTACCACCTGGCAGTTGATCCAGTAATGATATTAAAGTTATCAGGCAATTTTGACCAAACTTGTTTTCTAGGTGTAGATTATCACTTTTAATGGACGCCTGCCAGCCAATCAGAATCCAGTATTCTCACAGACAGACCGAGGTATAAATGTTATTATCCCCTCAGTGACCACTCTGGAGGGAAATACAGTTGAGGTTGTACATGAGTATAAATACCTAGGTGTCTGGATCGATGACTCTCTCACTTTTAAGCAGCATATAGAGAAACTTGTGAAGAAACTGAGGATAAAATTGGGTTTTTACTTTCGAAATAAGCTGTGTTTTTCCTTTAATGCTAAGAAGTGACTTGTTGCTGCTACGTTTTTACCTTTTTACCAGTACTAGATTATGGAGATATTCTGTACATGAATGCTTCTGCTAAATGTCTTCATATGATCGATAGCATATTCTGCTTCCCTGAGGTTCATTACAAATTGTAAACCATTGACACATCACTGAGTTCTACTCTGGGGTTGGATGGTTTTCTCAGTCATTGATAAACTTTTATATATAAGGCAATGCTTGGTCTGCTGCTTCTTACATCTGCTCCTTGATTGTACAGAGAAGTCCTGGTTCTTACTTGCGACGTTCACAAGACGACCTGTTGCTTTCTGTTCCTTTTGCCAGAACTGAACTGGGTAAAAGAGCCTTTGTTTATTCTGCTCCTTCAGCCTGGAACACATTACAAAATGACTGGAGAATAACAGGGTTAAAGCAGCACAGCGTAACTTCCAGCTTTTGTTGAGTTTGGCAGCATCTTTTGGACAAAAGCGGTATTGTTTTACCAGAAAGAACAGGTTTCCCATGAGCACCAGCGCGTACTGCCGGAAAACTCCTGTCCCGTCGCTGCATTTGTTTTGAGAGAAGACGGGACGCTTTTCTGTTTCACCAAGTGAACAGACGGAACACAAAAAAAAAAAGATGTTAAACTGCTGGAAAGGAACTGGAATTTACCGGGATACCTTTAACAAGGAAGCTAGGGAGCGGTATATGGAGAAAATAATGATTATTAACGGTCTGGATCCATATGAAATCCCTACTGAAGAATGGAGCTCCTCGTCGGAGCTGCACTCTTTAGAAGGATTTACTGCCGCAGTTCTGCAGAACCACCGTCTCTGGCTACCTTGTTTAGGAGTGTTTGGCAGCTGCTTTGGTAAATGTTTGACTCGCCATGTGTTTCAATAAATTAGTATAATAGTACAACATACAGTACATGTTTTGTATTACTCTTACTTCTTTTCTTTTTTTTTTGACTGCTATATTATGTTGAAGAGGCTCCGAGGCGTGAGCAATATTTTTGTTTTCCTCGTGAGATTATTTTTTTCCTCTGCAGCTACAAATAAGAGTTAATATTTTTTCCTCAACAAACTAGTTTTATCTGAAGATTGGGGTTAATTGCACCGCAGAGAGCTGGCCAGCAACTGCGTTTAGCTGGAGAAGTGGGGAATAAAACCCGTGTTTTGATCCGACCCGGTCTGTGTCAGTGTTTGTTTCTGATACTGTGTGGAAGGTTGTTTGGTCGTTACAGCCGCGATCCAACCGAGCCGACGACTCTTTCACTCTTTTACTCGGTTATATCAGATACTTGGCCTGCGTGGTTCTGCCTCCGAGCAGGAAAGCAGTGAAAAGTTAAACCATTATTGATCTTTTCCCCACGTCTGTTGTGTGGAGCTGCTGCAGCTACAATGCAGCAACGGGTTACCAGCTTCTGTGGAGCTGCGCTCCACGCCCCGCCCATTTTCGTCTTGACTGCGAATCGGGAAGGAGGGGGAAGTGACGTATGCCGTAAAGCAGTCAAAGCCGTAAAAATGTGTAGTTTTTTAGTGTGGAAGGGTTCCTACCATGCTCCTCAAAGTTACATAGTGCCAGTGAAGGAGATACAGACCCCTCAGACCATGACAGAGGTTCATTAAACCTGTTGGAAGTTGATGTTCCATCACAATGATGATGATGAAATAATAGATTAAGGTGGAAAAGTTACATAGTGCCACTTTAATTTCTTTGAGTACTTTTAAATCTAAATTGAAAATATTTGAGGCCGACTCCATTACATGTACCTGTTTTTTGTGATTTTCTTGCTTTCTTAATTTTATTTTAATTGTATTTTATCTGTTGGTGTTTTATCTGTCATTTGTAACTATTTGTTGTAATTGCTGCTGCCTATCTTGGCCAAGTCTCCTTTGGAAAAGAGGTTTTTAATCTCAATGGGATCTTCCTGGTTAAATAAAGGTTAAATAAATAAAATAAATAAAAAATTCTATATTCTGATGGAGATCTTGAAGAATGTCATTCTCCTCACCGGGCAGCGGCTCCTCGCTCAGGGCGGCGGTGTCGACGGTGGACGGCGGCGAGACGACGTTTTCCTCCGGGGGAGTCTGGGCGGCGCCGGCGAGCTCCGGCAGCAGCTCGGCCTGCAGCGGCGGCTCGGCCTGGCTCTGGTCCGGAGCGGCCGTGGTCTGAAACGGATCACGGGAGAGTGGAGGTCAAACGGTTCACCGTCACGTCTTGCCCCGCAGGTCCGATGCTCTGACTGGCTGCAGATATCTGGCTGATTCACTTTTAGGAGTAGTTTTGAATCACTAGACTTTTTACTTTTACTTGAGTAGATTTGTGAAGAAGAAACTGTTCCTCTTACTCCGCTACATTAGGCTACGTTGAGCTGTTACTTTTCTTTTATCCCTTTTATCCGCGTACGCGTCAATCTCATGACATCACTGGTGATTCTTTGGGAAAAATGTTTGTTTTTGCATGTTTTGTCACATTTACACAGACTCAAACACACACAGAGTTTCTATGAGTTCATGTTTGTTCTAGTTCTGCTGGTTAAAAAAGAAAAGCACAAAGGCTTGACATTTTGTGCTACTTGTGCTTAATTTATTTTTTTTATTCTGTTATTATTTTATTATTTATTAAAGTAGTTGAATTTACTTCAAGATTATTTTAATTTAAGCTATTTTGTTTATTAATTTTAATTTATTTTATTGATTTAATTTGCCTGAAGATGATTATTTTGTACTTTTGTCTGTTTGAATGGTTTTGTTAAAAAAATAAATCAGACGTTACTCAACAGTTACTCAGTACTTGAGTAGTTTTTTCACCAAGTACTTTTTTACTTTTACTCAAGTAATTATTTGGATGACTACTTTTTACTTCTACTTGAGTCATATTATTCTGAAGTAACAGTACTTTTACTTTTACCTTTTTTGGCTACTCTACCCAGCTCTGCTTGTAACTCAACAAACACAGGAGTGATGCCACGTTAGTTATTAGACAAAAGACATGACGGAAAATTAAGATCCAACATTTGTCATGCAAACATTATGGGCCGTGTCGTTTTTTCTGGATCAGTTGGGATCAGTCGGTGCACCGATGTCCAACTTACAGGAAACTAAAATCAGAATCATGACAACGCTCTCAAAACACAAATGCGACTTTTGTAGTTGTTCTATGACGTAATTCCGTTTTTTTTAGACCCCAGAAAGCTAAGTGCACTTTAAAACACACGTATTTTAAACGTTGAAAATCTGTTATGTGCAATTGTGTGTTTGTTTGTATGTCCTTAAACTGCTGTCAGGCCTTTTAAATTGCCCCTAGGGGATAAATAAAGTGAATTGGAGGCGCCCGGGTCACATGACGTGGAACTTATTAGAACATAAATCACATGAAAAATATTTTTCTTTAAATCTAAAAATGTTGCTAAAAATATTAGTTTAGAATATTAAAATTCCTCAAATTTAGTAAGAACAGATGTCCTAAAAATAATAAATATAAAAGTAATTTTTATGACATCTGAGGTGATGTGTTTGTCACTTGCAGCACTATTTTAAAATCAAAAATGTTTTTTAACCCCTTAAAACCAATCCATCCATTCATTATCTTACCCGCTTTATCCCTTGCGGGGTAACGGGGGTCTGCTGGAGCCTATCCCAGCTCATTTCAGGTGACCAGTCACCAGTCCATCACAGGGCCACATATAAACACACAAACCATGCTCACAACAATACTCTCACTCACACCTACGGGCAATTTAGAATCACCAATTAACCTAATATGCATGTTTTTGGACTGTGGGAGGAAACCGGAGTACCCGGAGAGAACCCACGCAAGCACGGGGAGAACATGCAAACTCCACACAGAAAGACCCCTGCCGGGCCTGGGAGTCCAACCGGGGACCTTCTTGCTGTGAGGCAACAGTGCTAACCACTAAGCCACCGTGCTGCCACCCCCCTTCCTTCCTTCCCCCTTAAAGGGATTGTGACATGAAAAACACATTTTTCTTGATTTTTTGTGTTTTGTTGGGTGTCTTGACATCAATTACACCCAAAAAACAACAAACTTTTAACATTCAGTGTATTGTGTGCTTTCTGGGATTTTCCGCATAACTGTGCAAAAACGGCGCATGTGGTTTGGTGGCGGATCGTTACGTAACGATCCGCTAAATCACCGCCCCCTCCACCCAGCTCCCTGCCTCCTCTCCTCTCCAGCGCACCATAAAGGCTGATTTATGGTTCCGCGTTACACCGACGCAGAGCCTACGGCGTAGGGTTACGCAGCGACGTGCACCGTACGCTGAACCCTACGGCGTTTAACGCGGAACCATAAATGAGGCTTAACACGGAGCTGTTTAGAGCCTATTCTGTTCTAATCACCGGAGGACAACTGCTAAAAAGACCCGCGGCCACTGACTGGACTTAAGATAAGGGGACACTGCTGCTTGCATGCCTTTATTTTTATGATTGTTTGCGGTGGACTGCTCGCCGTGCTGCTTTTCTGTGCATGCTTCGCCTGTCGCTCCCTGCTTAACTCTCCGACGCCGCTGTTAGAAGTTACACAAACACGTATCAACGGGAATTTATCTTTCTTTCTTTCTTCAGGCTCCTTCCTTCCTTCCTTCCTTCCTTCCTTCCTTCCTTCCTTCCTTCCTTCCTTCCTTCCTTCCTTCCTTCCTTCCTTCCTTCCTTCCTTCCTTCCTTCCTTCCTTTCAGGCTCCTTCCTTCCTTCCTTCAGTCTCCTTCCTTCCTTCCTTCCTTCAGGCTCCTTCCTTCCTTCCTTCCTTCCTTCCTTCCTTCCTTTTTTTCGGGCTCCTTCCTTCCTTCCTTCCTTCCTTCCTTCCTTCCTTCCTTCCTTCCTTCCTTCCTTCCTTCCTTCCTTCCTTCCTTCCTTCCTTCCTTTCAGGCTCCTTCCTTCCTTCCTTCCTTCCTTCAGGCTCCTTCCTTCCTTCCTTTCTTTCAGGCTCCTTCCTTCCTTACTTCCTTCCTTCGGGCTCCTTCCTTCCTTCCTTCAGGCTCCTTCCTTGCTTCCTTCCTTCCTTCCTTCAGGCTCCTTCCTTCCTTCCTTTCAGGCTCCTTCCTTCCTTCCTTTCAGGCTCCTTCCTTCCTTTCTTTCAGGCTCCTTCCTTCCTTCCTTTCAGGCTCCTTCCTTCCTTCCTTCCTTCCTTCCTTCCTTCCTTCCTTCCTTCCTTCAGGCTCCTTCCTTCCTTCCTTCCTTCCTTCCTTCCTTCCTTCCTTCCTTCCTTCCTTCAGGCTCCTTCCTTCCTTCCTTTCTTTCAGGGTCCTTGCTTGCTTTCTTTCAGGCTCCTTCCTTCCTTCCTTCCTTCCTTCCTTCCTTCCTTCCTTTCAGGCTCCTTCCTTCCTTCGGGCTCCTTACTTCCTTCCTTCCTTCAGGCTCCTTCCTTCCTTCCTTCCTTCCTCCCTTTCAGGCTTCTTCCTTCCTTCCTTCCTTCCTTCCTTCCTTCCTTTCAGGCTCGCTCCTTCCTTCCTTCCTTCCTTCAGGCTCCTTCCTTCCTTCCTTCCTTCCTTTCAGGCTCCTTCCTTCCTTCCAGGCTCATTTCCATCCTTCCTTCCTTCCTTCCTTCCTTCCTTCCTTCCTTCCTTCCTTCCTTCCTTCCTTCCTTCCTTCCTTCCTCATGTCCTTCCTTCCTTCCTTCCTTCCTTCCTTCCAGGCTCATTTCTTTCCTTCCTTCCTTCCTTCCTTCCTTCCTTCCTTCCTTCCTTCCAGGCTCATTTATTTCTTTCTTTCCTTCCTTCCTTCCAGGCTCATTTCCTTCCTTCCTTCCTTCCTTCCTTCCTTCCTTCCTTCCTTCCTTCCTTCCTTCCTTCCTTCCTTCCTTCCTTCCAGGCTCATTTCCTTCCTTCCTTCTTTCCTTCCTTCCAGGCTCATTTCTTTCTTTCCTTCCTTCCTTCCTTCCTTCCTTCCTTCCTTCCTTCCTTCCTTCCTTCCTTCCTTCCTTCCTTCCTTCCTTCCTTCCAGGCTCATTTCCTTCCTTCCTTCCTTCCTTCCTTCCAGGCTCATTTCTTTCTTTCCTTCCTTCCTTCCTTCCTTCCTTCCTTCCTTCCTCCTTTCCTTCCTTCCTTCCAGGCTAATTTCCTTCCTTCCTTCCTTCCTTCCTTCCTTCCTTCCTTCCTTCCTTCCTTCCTTCCTTCCTTCCTTCCTTCCTTCCTTCCTTCCTTCCTTCCTTCCTTCCAGGCTCATTTCCTTCCTTCCTTCCAGGCTCATTTCTTTCCTTCCTTCCTTCCTTCCTTCCTTCCTTCCTTCCTTCCTTCCTTCCTTCCTTCCTTCCTTCCTTCCTTCCTTCCTTCCTTCCTTCCAGGCTCATTTATTTATTTCCTTCCTTCCTTCTTTCCTTCCTTCCACGCTCATTTCCTTCCTTCCTTCCTTCCTTCCTTCCTTCCTTCCTTCCTTCCTTCCTTCCTTCCTTCCTTCCTTCCTTCCTTCCAGGCTCATTTCCTTCCTTCCTTCCAGGCTCATTTCCTTCCTTCCTTCCAGGCTCCTTCCTTCCTTCCTTCCTTCCTTCCTTCCTTCCTTCCTTCCTTCCTTCCTTTCAGGCTCATTTCTTTCTTTCTTTCCTTCCTTCCTTCCTTCCTTCCTTCCAGGCTCATTTCTTTCTTTTCTTCCTTCCTTCCTTCCTCCCTTCCTTCCAGGCTCATTTCCTTCCTTCCTTCCTTCCAGGCTCATTTCTTTACTTCCTTCCTTCCTTCCTTCCTTCCTTCCTTCCTTCCTTCCTTCCTTCCTTCCTTCCTTCCTTCCTTCCAGGCTCATTTATTTCTTTCCTTCCTTCCTTCCTTCCTTCCAGGCTCATTTCCTTCCTTCCTTCCTTCCTTCCTTCCTTCCTTCCTTCCTTCCTTCCTTCCTTCCAGGCTCATTTCTTTCTTTCCTTCCTTCCTTCCTTCCTTCCTTCCTTCCTTCCTTCCTTCCTTCCTTCCTTCCTTCCTTCCTTCCTTCCTTCCTTCCTTCCTTCCTCCTTTCCTTCCTTCCTTCCAGGCTCATTTCCTTCCTTCCTTCCTTCCTTCCTTCCTTCCAGGCTCATTTCCTTCCTTCCTTCCTTCCTTCCTTCCTTCCTTCCAGGCTCATTTCCTTCCTTCCTTCCAGGCTCATTTCTTTCCTTCCTTCCTTCCTTCCTTCCTTCCTTCCTTCCTTCCTCCCTTCCTTCCTTCCTTCCTTCCTTCCTTCCTTCCTTCCTTCCTTCCTTCCTTCCTTCCTTCCTTCCTTCCAGGCTCATTTATTTATTTCCTTCCTTCCTTCTTTCCTTCCTTCCACGCTCATTTCCTTCCTTCCTTCCTTCCTTCCTTCCTTCCTTCCTTCCTTCCGTCCTTCCTTCCTTCCTTCCAGGCTCATTTATTTATTTCCTTCCTTCCTTCTTTCCTTCCTTCCAGGCTCATTTCCTTCCTTCCTTCCTTCCTTCCTTCCAGGCTCATTTCCTTCCTTCCTTCCAGGCTCATTTCCTTCTTCCTTCCTTCCTTCCTTCCTTCCTTCTTCCTTCCTTCCTTCCTTCCTTCCTTCCTTCCTTCCTTCCTTCCTTCCTTCCTTCCTTCCTTCCAGGCTCATTTATTTATTTCTTTCCTTCCTTCTTTCCTTCCTTCCACGCTCATTTCCTTCCTTCCTTCCTTCCTTCCTTCCTTCCTTCCTTCCTTCCTTCCTTCCTTCCCTTCTTTCCTTCCTTCCTTCCAGGCTCATTTCCTTCCTTCCTTCCTTCCTTCCAGGCTCATTTCCTTCCTTCCTTCCTTCCAGGCTCATTTCCTTCCTTCCTTCCAGGCTCATTTCCTTCCTTCCTTCCTTCCTTCCTTCCTTCCTTCCTTCCAGGCTCATTTATTTATTTCCTTCCTTCCTTCTTTCCTTCCTTCCACGCTCATTTCCTTCCTTCCTTCTTCCTTCCTTCCTTCCTTCCTTCCTTCCTTCCTTCCTTCCTTCCTTCCTTCCTCCTTTCCTTCCTTCCTTCCTTCCAGGCTCATTTCTTTCCTTCCTTCCTTCCTTCCTTCCTTCCAGGCTCATTTCTTTCTTTCTTTCCTTCCTTCCTTCCAGGCTCATTTCCTTCCTTCCTTCCTTCCTTCCTTCCTTCCTTCCTTCCTTCCTTCCACGCTCATTTCCTTCCTTCCTTCCTTCCTTCCTTCCTTCCAGGCTCATTTGTTTCCTTCCTTCCTTCCTTCCTTCCTTCCTTCCTTCCTTCCTCCTTTCCTTCCTTCCAGGCTCATTTCTTTCTTTCCTTCCTTCCTTCCAGGCTCATTTCTTCCTTCCTTCCTTCCTTCCTTCCTTCCTTCCTTCCTTCCTTCCTTCCTTCCTTCCAGGCTCATTTATTTCCTTCCTTCCTTCCTTCCTTCCTTCCTTCCTTCCTTCCTTCCTTCCTTCCTTCCTTCCTTCCTGGCTCATTTCTTTCTTTCCTTCCTTCCAGGCTCATTTTCTTTCTTTCTTTCTTTCTTTCTTTCTTTCTTTCTTTCTTTCCTTCTTTCCTTCTTTCTTTCCTTCCTTCCTTCCTTCCTTCCTTCCTTCCTTCCTTCCTTCCTTCCTGGCTCATTTATTTCTTTCCTTCCTTCCTTCCTTCCTTCCTTCCTTCCTTCCTTCTAGGCTCATTTCCTTCCTTCCTTCCTTCCTTCCTTCCTTCCTTCCTTCCTTCCTTCCTTCCTTCCTTCCTTCCTTCCTTCCTTCCTTCCATGGATTTAACGCAGAATCATTAAATCAGTTTTACACAAAAACATCATCAACAGGAATTTATCATTTTTACCGTGAGATACAAATTCTTACCGTGTGGAATTTTTTTTACGGTTTATCGTGAACGGTAAAATATCGCCCATCCTAACCCCCACCCACCTGTCTTTACCCCCACCCACCTGTCTTTACCCCCACCCACCTCTTTACCCCCCCCTCACCTGCCCCCCCGCAGACCTCACCTCCCCCCAGGTGAGCTCCTTGTTACCTGGAAGAGGAAGTTGCTCCAGGACGCGTCCATCCCGGGGCCGGGTGGGCAGCGACCCCGCCTGGGCCCGGGGAGGGCGGGAGAGCAGCAGGGGGGAGGGAGCCGGAGCCCGGGGAGAAACTCTCCAACACCGGCTGGGCCCACGTGGCGCCGCCGGGCTCCGACCCGACACCTGCGGGGGTTCGGACCTCAACCTGCGGGGAACACACGCTTTCTTATAAATGCGACAAAAAAAAAGAATTCGTGTTGGATTTGAATACAATCTGCTTATGTCTACTGTAATAAAGATGGCATGCAATGGTAGAAACGTGCCAATTATGTTCAGCAGCTCATTTATTATCGGTAGCTCCGAAAAAGGCCGCGGCGGTGGAATCCCCAAGCCTCGGTGTTTCCTAGAGCTCGTCCCCTCACTGGAGGGCCCCCGGTCGGCCTCGGCGCGTAGCTCCGCCCCGGTGTCTCAAGCGGCGGGATGACATTTTCTCTCTTTTTTTTTTTTTTCAAACTCTCGCCCTCCCTCCCTCTTTTTCTTCCTTTTCTTTTTTTTTATCTCCTCTTCGCCCCCTCTGTCCCTCTCCGCTTTAAAGGGAAAGTATGCGGTTGCGGACCCCCGTCTCTTCCAGTTAATGGAAGCCGACGATGAGCGGCGTCGGCGCGGCCGTTAATCCCGCCGCGGCGCCGCCGAAAACGGGGGACGGAAAAAAAATCCGCTTCGCCGCTTCGTGCGTGCCGAACCGTCCCGCGCCGTGCTCGCCAACTTCCCCGCGGAAATGGTGTCGGGGTTCGGCCGAAAAACCAGCCGTTATCCCTGCAGCATCTTAAAGGTAACGATTCGCGCAAGTGCAACAGCTGGATCCGCGCTGCACACATGACGCGCGTCCCTGAGCGGGCCACGGCGCGCCGAACTCCAGCCACGAAACCGGCATTTTTACCTTCCTGGGTCGCCGGCACCACCCGAGGCAATAATGACAACTTTATCCCCTTTAGTAAAGAGCAAGTGAGTATTCGGCGCCCCGACAAGGTGGAAATGACATTTTATTGGAACTATTTATGACAAAATGTATGACAAGTTTTAATGATAATACATTAATCTTCTTCTCCTTTCGGCTTTTCTCTTCAGGGGTCGCCACAGAGCGAATCAGATAATAATAATAAATTAATCTTCTTCTCCTTTCGGCTTTTCCCCTTTTCCCACAGCGAATCAAATAATAATAATAATAATAATAATAATAATAATAATAATAATAATAATAATAATAATAATAATAGTAAATTCTATTTGTAAGGAACTCTTCATCCAAGAATCTCAGAGGACCACAGAGTCAGTACACAGTTAAAACTAACAATATTAAGTCATAAAACTCAACTCAAAAACCCCTTGCTGAATAAAAAGGTTTTTAGGCCAGTCTTAAAAGAGTCCAGTGTCTGTGCCGGCGTGCCCGTCCTTACATGGTCAGGGCAAAGGCCCCTGTCAAGTTTTGGATTTAAAAATACGGGAAATTTTCCGCCAACCAAGGTCCAGTATCTTACATTATAAGACAGATTTACGAGAAATGTAAAATAACGACCTGTCAACCACTTACACTTACAGCACAATTATGAGCTCAGAATCTGATCGGCCGACCTTTGTTGACAGTGAAATGCTGTGGAGATTCCCATGTATGTAATTCCTATAATGGAGTCTAAATAAAAACACAAAAAGTGAATTAAAGCACATTTTTTTATTTTTAATATTTTCAGTTTATATACACATTGATTGTCTTCAAGTGAAACATTTTCTTTAAATTTGTCATTTTCACTCATGTGGCTCTCTGGTATTCACTGACGGACATCGTTTTTTCCCCCGTGAGAGACACTAAAAACGCAGTTACAAATCTTTCAGATCTTCTACCAATATAT
This sequence comes from Cololabis saira, assembly GCF_033807715.1. Lineage (NCBI taxonomy): Eukaryota > Metazoa > Chordata > Actinopteri > Beloniformes > Belonidae > Cololabis > Cololabis saira. The sequence continues at coordinate 3,540,503 of NC_084607.1, forward strand.
TCACTATCTTTCCTCTGGATGTGTCTGAACCCTCTCAGTCCGGCCTGCCTTTATCTCCAAAGCCTCTAACGTGCTGTCCATCTGATGCATTCATTCTTGATCCTATCCAACCTGGTCACTCCTATAGAGAACATCAGCATCTTTTTCTCTTTTTGATCAGTCTTTTTTATTAGTTTTTTATTATTATAACAGGACCATACAGTCAAACAGAAAAGAGAAACAAAAACAAGAACAAAAAAAGAACAAACGAGAAAAATAACCCCCAAAAACCAGACATAAAAACATATATTGCCAGATAATCATCAGACACAGGGCCAATATAAATGAAAATGAATGAAAACCTTTACATGATATTATCAGCATCCATACCCTCTTAGGCTGGGCGATATATCAAGATTTTAATATATATCGATATATTTTCAAACGCGATATGGTACGAGACAATATCGTTTATATCGATTATTAAAAAAAATAAAAAAAATAATGATTTTGATATAGCTTATTTTGTGACAAATTGAATTGAATATTTTATTTGAGATTTGCACAAATGTTTTGTTATTTGCACAACTGTCAACCTCAGTGGAAAAGTCTGCCTGTTACTGTCTACATTGTATTAATTACAGTGTATTTTAATTTAATTGTTATGCAGGAAAGGGATATTTGTTTTATTTTATTCAAGAAGCATTTTTATTCTATATATACAGGCAGTTTATTTTTATTTCATTTGTTTTATACATGTTGATATTGTGCAGACCTCTGTTAATAAAGGAACCTGTGTGACATTTGGCACGAGGCTTTGTATTAAAACTGACTGTTTTTTTAAGGGTTTGCCTCAGAAAAAAATGAAGCTAACAGAGATGCTAACAGAGATGCTAACAGAGATGCTAACAGAGATGCTAACAGAGATGCTATGCTATAATGCTTTGGGGGAAACCCCAATTATGTAAAAAAATATTGATATATATCGATTATCGCCATTCAGCTAGAAAATATCCAGATATGACTTTTGGTCCATATCCCCAGCCCTATACCCTCCACTAAGTTCAGGAAAAGCTGCCAGATCCTATAAAATGTCTCGGTGGATCCCCTAACCGTGTACCTGATCTTTTCCAGTTTGAGATGAGCCATGACTTCCCTGATCCAGTGATGAGATGATGGTTGAGTCTTTCCATTTAAACAGAATCCGAGCCAGGAGGGAACAAAAGGCCGTCGTGTTGGTTTCCACAGGAGCCGAACAGAGCAATGTACGGTTGACGGCTCGACCGTTTTCCCACATATTTTGGAAAAATAAATACAGTTTAGGACAAGTCCAAAACATGTGCAGAGAGTAGCAGGGGCCCGGCTGCATCTATCACATCTGGGATCTATATTATATCAGCATTGATCCTTGAAAGCTTGACCTTAGACCAGTGTAAACAGCATCTTCATCTCTGCGTCCTCCATCTCTGCCTCCCGTCTTCTCCTCAGTGACACTAGTGTCTCTAGAAACAAAACAACATCGCTGCTCTCACCACAGTTCTGTACACCTTTCCTTTCATTTTAGCTGAACTCTTTTATCCAGAGCCGTCTGGGGAGACTTGCGAGGCTCTGTGCGAAATGGCCGGGGGGGGGCCCTCGCAAAATTTTTGTGTTTTTGGGTCGGATCGGGTGTTTATATGCGCAATTTTTAACTCTCCAATTATCAAAATACTGGACACCTTCCCCTGCCTCATCATCATCTCTTGCCTTGACGCGGGGCCCCACGGCTGCTTGAGACCCCGGGCGGATCGGTGATTTTTGTAACAAATTTATCAAACGATCCTTTCAGAGAGGCATTAAACTCTTCCATTTTCTTAGTTTTTTTTCTTTTTTCATCCCCTGATGGAAATTTCTGATTCTCTCTCGTTCTCGTCGACATTGTGTGACAGTTTGTTCCAACTCCACCGTCTGGATCAGAGCAGCTTGTGTCTGCGCTTGGTCTGATCAGTTGTATTGAACAACAGACACGCGCATCATTGCACATATATTTATTGATATGCACAGACTAGTACACATTTAGATCTGTAATGGAATGTGACTGTTGATATTTATAAGGGAAGGAAGGAAAAAAAAAACGTAAGAAAAAAAAAAAAAAAGGGCCCATAGCGCGAGGCCCCGTGCGGTCGCACGGTTCGCACGGTTCGCACACCCCCTGCTTTTATCACACCTGACACTTTTCTCCACCTGCTCCATCCGCCCGCACACGTTTCTTCACCTCTTTTCCAAACTCTCCATTGCTCTTAACTGTTGACCCCGAGTATTTAAAATCCTCCACCTCTTTATCTCTTCTCCCAGTAATCTCACTCTTCCACTTGGGTTCTTCTCATTCACACACATATAATATTATTAATAATAATAAATAATACATTTTATTCATAATACACTTTATATTTAATAATCTCAAAGTGCTACGAGTAGAAAAATAAAACATGAACATTTTTTTAAAATATATTTAAAAACAGAGCATATAAAAGATATATTTAGCTATAAGCTTTCTTAAAAAGGTGAGTTCCACGGCCTCGGAGCTGCAGAGGAAAAGGCCCGATCACCTGTAGTGCGGAGCTGGTTCTGGGAACTTAGGGTGTTTTTGGATGGAGAACGTCAATAATCAATCATGGGACGTTTTTATTTCCAGGTCACTTCTAACTTTTTCGGGGGTCCCTCTTATGTATGTTAGGAGTTTATTTAATTGTTTAAAGGTTTGAAGGGTTTTTCTATAAGATTCTACACTGGTGGTTTTCTCTATTTGCAGGTTCAACTCCTGTTTTTATGACTAGGCTGTTAAAATAGTTCAGATATTTACTCTTCGTTAGGTGAAGAGAATGAAGAGAAACAGATGTTTTAACACTGACTACGTTTACATGCAGTCAAAATTCATGTTATTGCTAATATTCCGGTTACTGAAACATCAGAATATTCCGTTTCCATGGTAATTAATCATTCAGGTTATCTGGATCAAACCAGCGACGCACGGAGAACGTGATGACGCAATTCCCGTCATTTCCGCTTCTTCTTCCTGTATCCAAATTCAAAACAAATGCTGCTTCGCGCAACTTTTCTCTCACCTTCTTGTAAATCTTCTCTCCCGGTACTTTCTACTGTCTACAAATGCAGAAATGTTCATATCCTTCATTACATTTATGAAGTGATTAGTCTCCTCCTGGTCTTGGTTTCTCCGTGTTTAGAAGAACTTCCTGGACTCAAAAGACCAGGATTCCTTGTGAACAGAGCATGTGCAGAAACAAATTCATGTTCCGTTTGATGGGGATATTCTGGTGTTTACATGACCCAATATTCAGGTTTTAAAAGGAGTAACCCAGGGGTCATATTTGGGTTTTTAAAAACCAGAATATGAGCAAATTCCAGTTATTCAAAGGGGTTATTGGTGTTTACATGGCCGTGCAAAACCGGGTTATTGCCAATATCAGGTTTTATAAGGGTTATTGATGCATGGAAACACAGTCACTGATTGGTGTCATCCGTTATCTGGGTCGACATCTCAAGTAGGAAGAATTTAAACAGGGATATACGGCTAAAGGTCTGACATGTTTGGCCGCTGGTTCCACCGACGGGGTTCACGTACAAATAAAACACCTTTGTTAGAATAAATACAGCTGGATCCACGACCACTGGCTGCTTTTTCTCTCCTACCTCTGATTTGAGAGAGGTGTACTGTACCGGTACATCCGGCTGGAAAACGTTATGCATGATATAATAAAAGCTTGTATTAGCATTTGATTCTATTCACCGGTTTTCTTCTGGTGAAACCAGACAAACGAACACGCAGATCTTTCATGTAAAACTGAAGTGCATAGGGACTCTAAAGCTTGAAATAAAAAAATAAAGATACACGTTTTGCTTTAGTAATCCCACGATGGGGAAATTGTTCCTCTGCATTTAACCAAATCTAGTCAAACCTACAGACTTCCCCAGACTTTTGGTCTGTACTGTTTACTATACATGAAGCATTCATTGATCTGTTACATCAATACAAGAACACGCTTGTTTAA
>NC_084607.1:3545030-3622267 GCF_033807715.1 Cololabis saira
TTCCTTCCTTCCTTCCTTCCTTCCTTCCTTCCTTCCTTCCTTCCAGGCTCATTTCCTTCCTTCCTTCCTTCTTTCCTTCCTTCCAGGCTCATTTCTTTCCTTCCTTCCTTCCTTCCTTCCTTCCTTCCTTCCTTCCTTCCTTCCTTCCTTCCTTCCTTCCAGGCTCATTTATTTCTTTCCTTCCTTCCTTCCTTTCTTCCTTCCAGGCTCATTTCCTTCCTTCCTTCCTTCCTTCCTTCCTTCCTTCCAGGCTCATTTGTTTCCTTCCTTCCTTCTTTCCTTCCTTCCTTCCTTCCTCCTTTCCTTCCTTCCAGGCTCATTTCCTTCCTTCCTTCCAGGCTCATTTATTTCTTTCCTTCCTTCTTTCCTTCCTTCCAGGCTCATTTCCTTTCCTTCCTTCCTTCCTTCCTTCCTTCCTTCCTTCCTTCCTTCCTTCCTTCCTTCCACGCTCATTTCCTTCCTTCCTTCCTTCCTTCCAGGCTCATTTGTTTCCTTCTGTCCTTCCTTCCTTTCTTCCTTCCTTCCTTCCTCCTTTCCTTCCTTCCAGGCTAATTTCCTTCCTTCCTTCCTTCCTTCCTTCCTTCCTTCCAGGCTCATTTCCTTCCTTCCTTCTTTCCTTCCTTCCAGGCTCATTTCCTTCCTTCCTTCCTTCCTTCCTTCCTTCCTTCCTTCCTTCCAGGCTCATTTCCTTCCTTCCTTCCTTCCTTCCTTCCTTCCTTCCAGGCTCATTTCCTTCCTTCCTTCCTTCCTTCCTTCCTTCCTTCCTTCCTTCCTTCCAGGCTCATTTGTTTCCTTCCGTCCTTCTTTCCTTCCTCCTTTCCTTCCTTCCTTCCTTCCTTCCTTCCTCCTTTCCTTCCTTCCAGGCTCATTTCTTTCCTTCCTTCCTTCCTTCCTTCCTTCCTTCCTTCCTTCCTTCCTTCCTTCCTTCCTTCCAGGCTCATTTCCTTCCTTCCTTCCTTCCAGGCTCATTTCCTTCCTTCCAGGCTCATTTCCTTTCCTTCCTTCCTTTCTTCCTTGCTCATTTCCTTCCTTCCAGGCTCATTTGTTTCCTTCCGTCCTTCTTTCCTTCCTCCTGTCTTTCCTTCCTTCCTTCCTTCCTTCCTTCCTTCCTTCCTTCCTTCCTTCCTTCCTTCCTTCCTCCTTTCCTTCCTTCCAGGCTCATTTCCTTCCTTCCTTCCTTCCTTCCAGGCTAATTTCTTTCCTTCCTTCCTTCCTTCCTTCCTTCCTTCCTTCCTTCCTTCCTTCCTTCCTTCCTTCCTTCCTTCCTTCCTTCCTTCCTTCCAGGCTCATTTCTTTCCTTCCTTCCTTCCTCCTTTCCTTCCTTCCAGGCTCATTTCTTTCCTTCCTTCCTTCCTTCCAGGCTAATTTCTTTCTTTCCTTCCTTCCTTCCTTCCTTCCTTCCTTCCTTCCTTCCTTCCTTCCTTCCTTCCTTCCTTCCTTCCTTCCTTCCTTCCTTCCTTCCTTCCTTCCTTCCTTCCTTCCTTCCTTCCAGGCTCATTTCCTTCCTTCCTTCTTTCCAGGCTCATTTCCTTTCCTTCCTTCCTTCCTTCCTTGCTCATTTCCTTCCTTCCAGGCTCATTTGTTTCCTTCCGTCCTTCTTTCCTTCCTCCTGTCTTTCCTTCCTTCCTTCCTTCATTCCTTCCTTCCTCCTTTCCTTCCTTCCAGGCTCATTTCCTTCCTTCCTTTCTTCCTTCCTTCCTTCCTTCCAGGCTAATTTCTTTCCTTCCTTCCTTCCTTCCTTCCTTCCTTCCTTCCTTCCTTCCTTCCTTCCTTCCTTCCAGGCTCATTTCTTTCCTTCCTTCCTTCCTCCCTTCCTCCCTTGTTTTCTCCCTTCCTTCCTTGTTTTCTCCCTTCCTTTCTTCCTTCCTTCCTTGTTTTTCTCCCTTCCTTCCTTCCTTCCTTCCTTCCTTCCTTCCTTCCTTCCTTGTTTCCTTCCTTCCTTCCTTTCTTCCACGTTGTGCGTGAATTTAACACAGAACCATAAATCAGTTTTACACAAAAACGTCATCAACGGGAATTTATCGTTTTTACCGTGACATACAAATTCTTACCATGTGGAATTTTTTTACGGTTTATCGTGAACGGTAAAATATCGCCCATTCCTGACCCCCACCCACCTGTCTTTACCCCCACCCATTGTGTCTTTACCCCCACCCATTGTGTCTTTACCCCCACCCACCTCTTTACCCCCACCCACCTCTTTACCCCCACCCATTGTGTCTTTACCCCCACCCACCTGTCTTTACCCCCACCCACCTGTCTTCTCCTCTCCTTCTCCTCACCTGCCCCCCCCCCCCCCCCCCCCCCCCAGACCCAACCCCTCCCCAGGTGTGCTGGTTTTACCTGGAAGAGGAAGTTGCTCCAGGACGCGTCCATCCCGGGGGCCGGGTGGGCAGCGACCCCGCCTGGGCCCGGGGAGGGCGGGAGAGCAGCAGGGGGGGGAGGGAGCCGGAGCCCGGGGAGAAACTCTCCAACACCGGCCGGGCCCACGTGGCGCCGCCGGGCTCCGACCCGACACCTGCGGGGGTTCGGACCTCAACCTGCGGGGAACACATCCTTTCTTATAAATGCAACAAAAAAGAATTCGTGTTGGATTTGAATACAATCTGCTTATGTCTACTGTAATAAAGATGGCATGCAATGGAAGAAAACGTGCCAATTATGTTCAGCAGCTCATTTATTATCGGTAGCTCCGAAAAAGGCCGCGGCGGTGGAATCCCCAAGCCTCGGTGTTTCCTAGAGCTCGTCCCCTCACTGGAGGGCCCCCGGTCGGCCTCGGCGCGTAGCTCCGCCCCGGTGTCTCAAGCGGCGGGATGACATTTTCTCTCTTTTTTTTTTTTTCAAACTCTCGCCCTCCCTCCCTCTTTTTCTTCCTTTTCTTTTTTTTTTATCTCCTCTTCGCCCCCTCTGTCCCTCTCCGCTTTAAAGGGAAAGTATGCGGTTGCGGACCCCCGTCTCTTCCAGTTAATGGAAGCCGACGATGAGCGGCGTTGGCGCGGCCGTTAATCCCGCCGCGGCGCCGCCGAAAACGGGGGACGGAAAAAAATCCGCTTCGCCGCTTCGTGCGTGCCAAACCGTCCCGCGCCGCGCTCGCCAACTTCCCCCGCGGAAATGGTGTCGGGGTTCGGCCGAAAAGCAGCCGTTATCCCTGCAGCATCTTAAAGGTAACGATTCGCGCAAGTGCAACAGCTGGATCCGCGCTGCACACATGACGCGCGTCCCTGAGCGGGCCACGGCGCGCCGAACTCCAGCCGCAAAACCGGCATTTTTACCTTCCTGGGTCGCCGGCACCACCCGAGGCGATAATGACAACTTTATCCCCTCTAGTAAAGAGTAAGTGAGGATTCGGCGCCCCGACAAGGTGGAAATTACATTTTATTGGAACTATTTATGACAAAATGTATTGACAAGTTTTAATGATAATACATTAATCTTCTTCTCCTTTCGGCTTTTCTTTTCAGGGGTCGTCACAGCGAATCAGATAATAATAATGATAAAAATAATAATAATAAATTAATCTTCTTCTCCTTTCGGCGTTTCCCTTTTCCCACAGCGAATCAAATAATAATAATAATAATAATAATAATAATAATAATAATAGTAAATTCTATTTGTAAGGAACTCTTCATCCAAGAATCTCAGAGGACCACAGAGTCAGTACACAGTTAAAACTAATAATTTTAAGTCATAAAACTCAACTCAAAAACCCCTTCCTGAATAAAAAGGTTTTTAGGCCAGTCTTAAAAGAGTCCGGCGTCTGTGCCGTCCTTACATGGTCGGGGCATAGGCCCCTGTCAAGTTTTGGATTTAAAAATACGGGAAATTTTCCGCCAACCAAGGTCCAGTATCTTACATTATAAGACAGATTTACGAGAAATGTAAAATAACGACCTGTCAACCACTTACACTTACAGCACAATTATGTGCTCAGAATCTGATTGGCCGACCTTGGTTGACAGTGAAATGCTGTGGAGATTCCCATGTATGTGATTCCTATAATAGAGCCTAAATAAAAACACAAAAAGTGAATTAAAGCACATTTTTTTATTTTAAATATTTTCAGTTTATATACACATTGATTGTCTTCAAGTGAAACATTTACATTTTCTTTTAATTTGTCATTTTTACTCATGTGGCTCTCTGGTATTCACTGACGGACATCGTTTTTTCCCCTGTGAGAGACACTAAAAACGCAGTTACAAATCTTTCAGATCTACCAATATATTCACTATCTCTCCTCTGGACGTGTCCGAACCCTCTCAGTCTGGCCTGACTTTATCTCCAAAGCCTCTAACGTGCTGTCCGTCTGATCCATTCATTCTAGATCCTATCCAACCCGGTCACTCCTATAGAGAACCTCAGCATCTTTTTCTCTTTTTGATCAGTCTTTTTTATTAGTTTTTTATTATTATAACAGGACCATACAGTAAAACAGAAAAGAGAAACAAAAACAAGAACAAAAAAAGACCAAACGAGAAAAATAACCCCCAAAAATCAGACATAAAAAAACATATATTGCCAGGTAATCATCAGACACAGACCAATATAAATGAAAATGAATGAAAACCTTTACATGATATTATCAGCATCCATTCCCTCCTAGGGCTGGGCGATATATCAAGATTTTAATATATATCGATATATTTTCAAACGCGATATGGTACGAGACAATATCGTTTATATCGATTATTAAAAAAAAAAAAAAAATTATGATTTTGATATAGCTTATTTTGTGACAAATTGACTTGAATGTTTTATTTGAGATTTGCACAAATGTTTTGTTATTTGCACAACTGTCAACCTCAGTGGAAAAGTCTGCCTGTTACTGTCTACATTGTATTAATTGCACAGTGTATTTTAATTTAATTGTTATGCAGGAAAGGGATATTTGTTTTATTTTATTCAAGAAGCATTTTTATTCTATATATGCAGGCAGTTTATTTTTATTTCATTTGTTTTATACATGTTGATATTGTGCAGACCTCTGTTAATAAAGGAACCTGTGTGACATTTGGCACGAGGCTTTGTATTAAAACTGAAAAACTGAAAAAAATGAAGCTAACAGAGATGCTAACAGAGATGCTAACAGAGATGCTAACAGAGATGCTATGCTATAATGCTTTGGGGGAAACCCCAATTATGGCACAGAAAAAATATCGATATATATCGAGTATCAACATTCAGCTAGAAAATATCCAGATATGACTTTTGGTCCATATCGCCCAGCCCTATACCCTCCACTAAGTTGAGGAAAGGCTGCCAGATCCTATAAAATGTCTCGGTGGATCCCCTAACCGTGTACCTGATATCTTCCAGTTTGAGATGAGCCATGACTTCCCTGATCCAGTGATGAGATGCTGGTTGAGTCTTTCCATTTAAACAGAATCAGTGTCCGAGCCAGGACGGAACAAAAGGCCATCGTGTTGGTTTCCTGCCGCACAAATAGAGGAGAGTCCACAGGAGCCGAACAGAGCAATGTACGGGTGACGGCTCAACCGTTTTCCCACATATTTTGGAAAAAGTCTCAAAGATGTTTTGCCATAGTAAATAAAGTTTAGGACAAGTCCAAAACATGTGACGGAGAGTAGCAGGGGCCAGGGCTGCATCTATCACATCTAGGATCTATATTATATCAGCATTGATCCTTGAAAGCTTGACCTTAGACCAGCGTAAACAGTATCTTCATCTCTGCTTCCTCCAGCTCTGCCTCCTGTCTTCTCCTCAGTGTCTCTAGACCAAACAACATCGCTGCTCTCACCACAGTTCTGTACACCTTTCCTTTCATTTTAGCTGAAACTCTTTTATCCAGAGCTGTCTGGGAGATTTGCGAGGCCCTGTGCGAAATGGCCGGGGGGGGCCCTCCCGAAATTTTTGGGTTTTTCAGGTCGGATCGGGTGTCTATATGCACAATTTTAACTCTCCAATTATCAAAATACTGATACCTTCCCCTACCTCATCATCTCTTGCCTCGACGCGGGGCCCCACGGCTGCTTGAGACCGGGTCGGATCGGTGATTTTGGTAACAAATTTATCAAACGAGCCTTTCAGAGAGGAATTAAACTCTTCCATTTTCTTTAGTTTTTTTCTTTTTTCATCCCCTGATGGAAATTTCCTGAATCTGTCTCGTTCTCTCGACATTGTGTGACAGTTTGTTCCAACTCCACCGTCTGGATCAGAGCAGCTTGTGTCTGCGCTTGGTCTGATCTGTTGTATTGAACAACAGCATCATTGCACATATATTTATTGATATGCACAGACTAGTACACATTTAGGTCTGTAATGGAACGTGACTGTTGATATTTATAAGGGAAGGAAGGAAAAAAAAAAAAAACCTAAGGAAAAAAAAAAAAACGGCCCATAGCGCTTGGGGCGCGAGGCCCCGTGCGGTCGCACGGTTCGCACACCCCCTGCGGCGGCCCTGCTTTTATCACACATCACACCTGACACTTTTCTCCACCTGCTCCATCACACCTGCACACGTTTCTTCACCTCTTTTCCAAACTCTCCATTGCTCTGAACTGTTGACCCCGAGTACTTAAAATCCTCCACCTCTTTATCTCTTCTCCCAGTAATCTCACTCTTCCACTTGGGTTCTTCTCATTCACACACATATAATATTATTAACAATAATAAATGAATAATACATTTTATTCATAACACACTTTACATTTAATTATCTCAAAGTGCTACGGAGAAGAAAAATAAAACATGAACATTTTTTTTAAATATATTTAAAAACAGAGCATATAAAACATATATTTAGCTATAAGCTTTCTTAAAAACCTGAGTTCCACGGCCTCGGAGCTGCAGAGGAAAAGGCCCGATCGCCTGTAGTGCGGAGCTGGTTCTGGGAACTTACGGTGTTTTTGGATGCAGAACGTCAATAATAAATTATCGACGTTTTTATTTCCAGGTCACTTCTAGCTTTTTTGGGGGTCCCTCTTATGTATGTTAGGATTTTATTTAATTGTTTAAAGGTTTGAAGGGTTTTTCTATAAGATTCTACACTGGTGGTTTTTCTCTATTTGCAGGTTCAACTCCTGTTTTTATGACTAGGCTGTTAAAATAGTTCAGATATTTACTCTTCGTTAGGTGAAGACAATGAAGAGAAACAGATGTTTTAACACCGACTGCGTTTACATGCAGTCAAAATTGGGGTTATTGCTAATATTCCGGTTACTGAAACATTGGGAATATTCCGTTTACATGGTAATTAATCATTCAGGATATCTGGATCAAACCAGCGACGCACGGAGAACATCATGACACAATTCCCGTCATTTCCGCTTCTTCTTCCTGTATCCAAATCCAAAACAAATGCTGCTTTGTGCAACTTTTCTCTCTCCTTCTTGTAAATCTCACTACCCCGGTACTTTCTACCGTCTACAAATGCAGAAATGTTCATATCCTTCATTACATTTATGAAGTGATTAGTCTCCTCCTGGTCTTGTTTCTCCGTGTTTAGAAGAACTTCCTGGACTCAAAAGACCAGGATTCCTTGTGAACAGAGCATGTGCAGAAAACAAATTCCTGTTCCGTTTGATGGGGATATTCCGTTTGGAGTTTACATGACCCAATATTCAGGTTTTAAAAGGAGTAACCCAGGGCTCATATTGGGGTTTTAAAACCGGAATATGAGCAAATTCTGGTTATTCAAAGGGGTTATTGGTGTTTACATGGCCGTGTAAAACCGGGTTATTGCCAATATTCTGGTTTTAAAAGGGTTATTGATGCTGGAAAACGCAGTCATTGATGGGTCTCATCCGTTATCTGGGTTGACATCTCAAGTAGGAAGTAATAAACGGATATACGGCTGAAGGTCTGACATATTTGGCAGCTGGTTCCAGCAACGGGGTTTACGTACAAATAAAACACCTCCTTTGTTAGTGTAAATACAGCTGGATCCACGACCACTGGCTGCATTTTCTGTCCTACCTCTTGTTTGAGAGCGGTGTACTGAACATCCGGCTGGAAAACGTTATGCATGATATCATAAAAGCTTGTATTAACATTTGATTTTATTCACCGGTTTTCTTCTGGTGAAACCAGACGAATAAACATGCAGATCTTTCATGTAAAACTGAAGTGCGTAGGGACTCTAAAGCTTGAAATAAAAAATAAAGATACATTTTTCCTTTAGTAATCCCACAATGGGGAAATTCTTCCTCTGCATTTAACCAAATCTAGTCAAACTACAGAGTTCCCCAGACTTTTGGTCTGTACTGTTTACTATACATGAAGCATTCATTGATCTGTTACATTCATACAAGAAAACACTTGTTAAAGGTGACATATGACGTTTTTATCTTTCTCTTGTAACTCAGTTCATATCTGGATGTCTGGATCATAAACTGTGTGTATTACCCAACCATGTCGCTTTGCTTGTTGCCACTTAACTCTGAAAACGCGTCAGGAAGGAGTGGTTCAGATTTGCAGGTGACTGTGACATCACAGACCCAGATCAGACGACAGTTATCCCTTTCTTCTTTTTCTTCCTCGTCATCCAGTTTACAATATCTCTGATGTGGATTATTCAAAACTGTAGCATCATTTCTACAAACGGGCTCCCAAAATGTATAGAACTCAAAATGTACTTTGCGTGATTGGTGGAATGATGAATTTATACCGAACTACCAGCGTAGTTGATCATATTTAGCCGACAGCTCTTTCCTGGAGTTTTTAGTTCTTCGTCGTCCCGCTGACGCCCCGTTCTCCAGATCTGAGATGTCACATCTGAGTCCGAAATAAAAACACTGGACTCTTAAATCATTTCTGGAAAATACAACTGTAAGGTCACTGTGATGAAGGTAGGATGTCTGCGCCCCCTGTGGTCAGGTGTGGTATTACCACAATCAAAACCAAACGCTTGTTTTCATAGTCTCTTTATTGTCGATGCTGCCGTCACACGTTTGAACAGAGCAAATAAAAAATATACTTCACATACTTAAATTACTACATTATATTCAATATAACTTTAAAACTTGGCTTTTTTAAGTTGACGTACAAATAAACTTCAGTTTAATACATTCTAGGAAACAAGCTCCATCACAGACTAAACTTCCTATGATCTGCGTGATTCTGCACTCGTGTCCCAGAAAAACACGTTTTTAACCAAACGCACCAACAACACGTCAGCTTTTACAGAAGAAACAAAAATACGAGCAGGAATCTCCCACAGAAATCAGATAAAAACACACCAGTGGCTCGGATGGAAACACAAAAGAGGAATACTTAAACACCAAAGCGCTGCCAGCAGATTAAATAAGGATTTAAATAAATGTCCTCCACTTGTCTCTATCTTTCCTCGTCGACCCCGGCGGGACATTTTCACCTCGGTGGATTAAAAACCAGGAATGGAAACGCTCTCCTCCGGCCGAGGACGAGCGGCCCAGAGCGGGAAGAGAGGTCGTGATTTCTGCAATGGCGTCACGGATTCTGGTGAAGCGGAGGAAAGACGCCGCGTCCGTGGATCATTAAAACTTTTGTGTTTTCAGGGAAACGAGGAGCCGATGTGTGAAAGGACCAACAGCTGATGAAGCTGATGGTTTACTGTGAGATTAGCTGCCGTAGCATCACCGCTGCCGCCGCCGTGGCAACGCCGCTGCCGTGGCAACGCCGCTGCCGTTAATGTGGCAACGCTGCCGTTGCAGCGGCAACTCTGCCGCTGTGGCATCGCCGCTGCCGTTGCTGCGGCAACGCTGCCGCTGCAACGCTACTGTGGCAACGCCGCTGCCGTGGTATCGCTGCTGTGGCAACGCCGCTGCCGTCGCCGCTGCCGTCGCCACGCTGCCGTGGCCACGCTGCCGTGGCAACGCTGCCGTGGCAACGCTGCTGCCGTGGCAACGCCGCTGCCACGGCAACGCCGCTGCCACGGCAACGCTGCCGTGGCAACGCTGCCGTGGCAACGCTGCCGTGGCAACGCTGCTGCGCCGTTGCCGCTGCCGTTGCTGTGGCAACCCTGCCGTGGCAACCCTGCCGTGGCAACGCCGCCGCCTTTGCAACGCTGCTGCGCCGCTGCCGTTGCTGTGGCAACGCCGCTGCCGTTGCAACGCTGCTGCGCCGTTGCCGCTGCCGCGCCGTTGCCGCTGCCGTTGCCGCTGCCGTTGCTGTGGCAACCCTGCCGTGGCAACCCTGCCGTGGCAACCCTGCCGTGGCAACGCCGCCGCCTTTGCAACGCTGCTGCGCCGCTGCCGTGTGGCAACGCCGCTGCCGTTCCCGTGGCAACGCTGCCGTTGCCGTGGCAACGCTGCTGCAGTGTCGCCGCTACACTTCTAAGGAGTGACTGCACATTTTACTTCTAAATACAGTATTCTGGTTTATTGTCCCCGTTCTAGCAAAGTTCCGTTTTGATTGTAATTTAGTTTTAGGAAAAAAATAACAAAGAAAACGTACCTGATGTAAATCCGGTCACAATGTCATTAAAACTGCTCGATCAGGTGTTTCGTGCGACAGTTTGACTCATGAAGGAATTCCTATAGTTTAAGTAAAGAGGAAGTTTGTTTTGTGCGACTGGTTTTATACTGAAATCCCTGTAGAAGTACCAGGTCTGACCACACGGGGGCGATCCGCTCCGCCAACGACAGCAGCGCCCCGTGTGGTCAGGAGTGGCACTGCGACTCTGAGAGGCTTTAAGGAATCTTTTATTTTTGGACGTTTTTAACGCCGTTTTGGTGACGTGTCCTGTTTCTACGGTGGCTGAGACCCGCCATTGCTGAATAAAAGTAACGCTGCAAACAGAAACAAACACCGCTGCAAATAAAAGAAACGCTGAAAATATAAAGAAACCCCGCTGCGAATAAAATAAAAAATAAATGCAATGCAAATAAAAAAGCCACAACGGAAGTGAATTACCGGGGACTGTTTTTGCCGATGCACCGGTGTTTTTATGAGAGGTGTTGTTGTTTTTGTTGTTTTTATCATTAATAATAATGCCAAAATAATCTAAAGCGTGGGTAACAATAGTTATTTGTATGAATGTGAAGTTGAAGCTGTGTGTGGTGTTCAGGGACTTCTCTCACGTAAAAAAACACCGGTGCATCAGCAAAAATAGTCCCCGGTAATTCACTTCCGTTGTGGCTTTTTTATTTGCGTCGTTTTATTTGCAGCGGCGTTTCTTTTATTTGCAGCGTTTATTTTTATTTGCAGCGTTACTTTTATTTGCAGCAATGGCGGGTCTCGGCCACCGTACGTTTCCTCTGCAGGAGAGAAGGTGGAGACGAGGCTGCTGCTGCGTCGGAGCGTCAACGGAACCACAAGAAGAGACGATGTCCGTCACAGCAGCAGCCCCGGCCCCGGTTCTGGTCCTGGTCCTGGTCCTGGTCCTGAAACCGGGTCCGAACCAGCTCGGAGACCAGACCAGGTCCGACCCGGTCCTTTTAAACTAACACGTCGCTGTTGGAATTTTCCTAAGTTTCCATATTTGGTCAGAAACCGTATTTTAGTCTTGGTCGACGGTCGTCCACTGCCCTCCAGAGAACACACACACACAAACGCTGCTGCCGTCGTGGCCGGCGCCGTCCCGGCCTCCACCGAGCCTCAGCCGGGCCGCCACCGGGCCACCGCCGTCCCGGCTCTCACTCCTTCTTGGCCGAGGCGTCCCGCTCGGCGGCGTCCATGGCCGCCATGTTCTGGGAGGCGGTGACCAAGTGCACGGCGCTGATGCTGGACTTCAGCAGACAGATGATCCCGCAGAGTCCCTGCAGCCAGTACAGCCAGCCTGCACACAACACACACATGTGATGTTACAGCTACAGGGTTGACTGAGGTAAATTTAAGACTTTTGAATACCATTTTCAAAGAAAACATTTAAGACAAGTCACTAAGAAATCCAGCGCTGAGGTCGAGGTTGCCAGATCTGACAGGTTCCAGCCCAAACTCAATGGAAAACCCTCCAAAATAATGAAAAACCAAAATGCATAATACATTTCAAGCTTCAAAACATCACTAAATAGCCCCAAAAAAGTTCAGGCTCCAAACAAAAACTACAATTAAATTGAGTAGATTAAAGCAGATAAAATATCAGTGAGTTTATTGTGTAAGTTTCTACTTTTCTCTGCCATAATGGAAACTTTTTCTCCCAAATATTTTGTAAAAACCAGGAAAAGCAGCCCAAATATATATTTTTCAGGCTAAAATAAAGACCCTTGGATGGAGTTTTAACACAAATTAAGACATTTAAAGGCCTTATTTTAGCAAAAATGGAATTGAAGACTTTTTAAGGACCCGTGTCAAAGGTCACGTCACGGTCACACACCCGGACGACCCGGATTTAAAGCTTCTAGATGAAAAGCTGAACACCGATTTGATCCGGTTTTACTTCTACATGTCCTGCAGACGGACTTTTCAGCTTCATCTCTCACAGTCTGAGGGGAATCTCAACGTTCTGGGAGTTTCTAGTGAACACATCGTCAGATAAATGTGGAGCAGGCCGTGCAGCGCTGCTGCGTGTCCAGCGTCTCCAGCGTCTCCTGCGTCTCCAGCGTCTCCAGCGTCTCCAGCGTCTCCAGCGTCTCCAGCGTCTCCAGCGTCTCCAGCGCTGCTGCGTCTCCAGCGTCTCCAGCGTCTCCAGCGTCTCCAGCGTCTCCTGCGTCTCCAGCGTCTCCAGCGTCTCCAGCGTCTCCAGCGTCTCCAGCGTCTCCAGCGTCTCCAGCGTCTCCAGCGTCTCCAGCGCTGCTGCGTCTCCAGTGTCTCCAGCGTCTCCAGCGTCTCCAGCGTCTCCAGCGTCTCCAGCGTCTCCAGCGTCTCCAGCGTCTCCAGCGCTGCAGCGTCTCCAGCGTCTCCTGCGTCTCCAGCGTCTCCAGCGTCTCCAGCGTCTCCAGCGTCTCCAGCGCTGCTGCGTCTCCAGCGTCTCCAGCCTCCGTCCTCCCGGCCAAACATGGACTCGGATTTTCCGGGTCACCTCTTTCTCATCTGCTGCGTCTATTTCTGTCCTCCAGCTGCTCTGAGCGCGCTCACAACGGCTCTGATTTTAGCTGCTGCAAATCAAATCACTCGCCCGGAGCCGGGATTATGGAGCGCTTTCACAATAAAAGCTTCAACAACAATTAGAGTAAAAGTATAACTTTGTTTGTTTTTTTTAGTGATGCACCGAAATTAAAATTTGTGGCCGAAACCGAAAATAATAATAAACACTTTGCCGAATACCGAACATGGTTCTTTGCAGTTTTTTCCATTTATTTTGCCAATTTTTTCACCATTGCATAAATCAAATAAATGTGCTTTAGGCTTTTCAAAGAAAAAAATCTTTTACAAAATTAGAAATTAGGTAGAAATATTTATTGAACATGAACAACTTAACATTTTTTATTTTCCCCACATTTTTAAGTATTCCAGCTGACATTATACCAACAAGGCAAAATAACTTGAAATAAATAAAAAAAAAAAAAACTATAACTGACTGCTGAAAAATTGTAACATAGGCCTTGAAAACAAAATGAATTTAATGCATTAAAGTGCATTGTAAAAAAAGTGCAAAAGAAGTGGATAAAACAAAATAAAGAAAAAGAAAATCAATCCCTTTCCCATACAAGTATTGATATGGGAAAGGGATTGATTTTCTTTTTCTTTATTTTGTTTTATCCACTTCTTTTGCGTCATCTAAACACGCCGTTATGTTATGTTTGTTTTTTTCCACAGAAAGTGTTTTTTTGCTATTTTCAGCAGAACAATTTCAGTTACCGAACACTCGATGCATCACTAGTTTTTTTTATTCAGTGCTTTAAAGGCTGTGTGAAGGTATAAGGTTTGTTTTATTATAAAATCATGCAAATTATGTTCAGAGCAAAATCAAAAACACTCCCTGACTCAATACCGAGGTTTTTTTTCAATTCAGGAAACTCTGTATAATCTTAGACCTGTCTGCAATTTTACTGAACAAAAAGCTAAAAAAGGTCTGAAAAGGAGACGATGTGTCTCCATTACTGGAGTTAAAGTTAAATTCTGGAATGAGCCAACGTACATTAAAAACATGTCAAATGGTTTGTAAAGCTATTTTTGAAGCTTATAAGTGCAATTGACTATCTGTTAACCCTGTTTTCAGGTCAAGGAAGGAAGGAAGGAAGGAAGGAAGGAAGGAAGGAAGGAAGGAAGGAGAGAGCAGGAGGAAAGAAGGAAGGAAGGAAGGAAGGAAGGAAGGAAGGAAGGGAAAAAAGAAGGAAGGAAGGAAGGAAGGAAGGAAGGAAGGAAGGAAGGAAGGAAGGAGAGAGCAGGAGGAAAGAAGGAAGGAAGGAAGGAAGGAAGGAAGGAAGGAAGGAAGGAAGGAAGGGAAAAAAGAAGGAAGGAAGGAAGGAAGGAAGGAAGGAAGGAAGGAAGGAAGGAAGGAAGGAAGGGAGAAAAGAAGGAAGGAAGGGAAAAAAGAAGGAAGGAAGGAAGGAAGGAAGGAAGGGAGAAAAGAAGGAAGGAAGGAAGGAGAGAGCAGAAGGAAGGAAGGAAGGAAGGAAAGAAGGAAGGAAGGGAAAAAAGAAGGAAGGAAGGAAGGAAGGGAGAAAAGAAGGAAGGAAGGAAGGAAGGAAGGAAAGAAGGAAGGAAGGAAAGAAGGAAGGAAGGAAGGAAGGAAGGAAGGAAGGAAGGAAGGAGAGAGCAGGAGGAAAGAAGGAAGGAAGGAAGGAAGGAAGGAAAGAAGGAAAGAAGGAAGGAAGGAAGGAAAGAAGGAAAGAAGGAAGGAAGGAAGGAAGGAAGGAAGGAAGGAAGGAAGGAAGGAAGGAAGGAAGGAAGGAAAGAAGGAAGGAAGGAAGGAAGGAGAGAGCAGGAGGAAAGAAGGAAGGAAGGAAGGAAGGAAGGAAGGAAGGAAGGAAGGAAGGAAGGAAGGAAGGAAGGGAAAAAAGAAGGAAGGAAGGAAGGAAGGAAGGAAGGAAGGAAGGAAGGGAGAAAAGAAGGAAGGAAGGGAAAAAAGAAGGAAGGAAGGAAGGAAGGAAGGAAGGAAGGAAGGAAGGAGAGAGCAGAAGGAAGGAAGGAAGGAAGGAAAGAAGGAAGGAAGGGAAAAAAGAAGGAAGGAAGGAAGGAAGGGAGAAAAGAAGGAAGGAAGGAAGGGAGAAAAGAAGGAAGGAAGGGAAAAAAGAAGGAAGGAAGGAAGGAAGGAAGGAAGGAAGGAAGGAAGGAGAGAGCAGAAGGAAGGAAGGAAGGAAGGAAAGAAGGAAGGAAGGGAAAAAAGAAGGAAGGAAGGAAGGAAGGAAGGAAGGAAAGAAGGAAGGAAGGAAGGAAGGAAGGAAGGAAGGAAGGAAGGAAGGAGAGAGCAGGAGGAAAGAAGGAAGGAAGGAAGGAAGGAGCAGGAGGAAAGAAGGAAGGAAGGAAGGAAGGAAGGAAGGAAGGAAGGAAGGAAGGAAGGAGCAGGAGGAAAGAAGGAGCAGGAGAATTAGGTCATTTTGACCCAAACACAGTAAAGGGTTAATGATTCTTTGCGTTTCTATTCTCTTTTTGGTTCTCTAAAGTCGCCACAAAAGGAAAGTTGTTAATAAAGGACAGACTTTTTTCAGCAGCAGCTTCAGCCTCTTCAGTCTTTGTTCAACACATGGTTATTGGTTTGGTATGAAATGTTAAGGCTGTGCACAATGTTTGTTGGTGTTGTGTTTTGTGTTGTCCTGACTGAATAAACTTCATTCATTCATTCATTCATTCATTCATTCATTCATTCCTTCATTCATTCATTCATCCATTCATTGATTGGCGGTGGGGAGGGGGCGGGGCTTACCGGCGGGCTCGGGGATGTGGTGCAGCAGGTACAGCAGGCAGAAGAAAAGCTCGTTCCCGGCACACATCAGGAACAGCACCGGCTGCAGCAGAAACACACACACACAGAAACACAGACTTTACCTGCAGGTTCACACTAACAGCAGCTCTCACGTGAGGATCCCAGTCCCACCTTGGACGTGTAGTAGATCCGGAGGACGGGGTTCCCCGACAGGTCGATGCTCTTGTGACTGCTGGAGCCCTTGATGGTGGAGCTGAGGAAGACGACAGACTGAGTTTAGAGTCTTTACATCCCACAGATGATCAATCACCTCTAACAGCCCGTCCTAACTGCACGTGAGCGTCCGACTGTCGCGTCGCACTGCGTGGCATCAGACGCTCTCTGTCCAACACTGAACGCGTTATTGGCCCCCACGTTATTTTGATTGACAGCTGAAACTCGCTTTTTAAAAAGCTGATTTATGGTTCTGCGTTACACCAACGCAGACCCTACGGCGTAGGCTACGCGGCGACACACCGAACTGTGTGCGACGCCGCGTAACCTACGCCGTCGATTTTACACGGAACCATAAATCAGCCTTTATTCACCGCACTACCCGCCCGTGCACTCCTGAAAGAAACTCCTAAAATAACTCTTGTAACCTGTAATCTTTAGGGTTGTCCCGATCAGGATTTTTTAGCTCCCGATCCGATCCCGATCACTTGAGTTTGAGTATCTGCCGATCCCGATTTTTCCCGATCCGATCACTTTTTTTGGCTCCCGATACATTTCCGATACTTTTTCCCAATCAGATACATTTTGGCAAAGAATTAAGTAAAAAAGTAAAGTAAAAAAAAGTAAAGTAAATTAAGTAAAAAACTGTATTGTCCATTCTCTCCAACATGGACATATTTTTGTTTTTTCACTGACTGCATCATTGGATCAAAACAAAGCTTATCAGCTCTGGTGCCACAAAATGTAGAAACATGAAATTGTAAACTAAAACAAAAAGTTCAGAATAGTAAAATAACAAAAATAAATCAATTTCACTTCAAAAGGAGGTAGTTTACTTACGAGGTTTAAAAGTTGAATGACATCCAGTCAAACTCACAATCAATAAGAAAATGAAAATACATTTTGGCTTAACCGTAGTGCAGAATTCTCAACAGCATGAAATGAATAGCAGCAGATATTCATTGTGGCTGTTATAGTTTTCTGTCACTGTGTTGTGCTGATGTCACGCAGAGCGTAGGAACCAATTGTGGTTGTTCAGACACGGACCCTTTAGACCGTAACACCAGCCTGCAAAATAGCAGTCCGTCATCTCTGTGTTGTTACCGAGTCAATAAAGTGGACCAAAAGATGATTTACGAGTGACGGATAATCATTTACATAACACTACAGTCACTTTTCTCCGACAGCTTTTCTTTGTTTTTAAAACTTTCAGACCGTTTATCTGAGCGTAGCCTAGCTGCTGTTAGCTCTCTGTTAGCCACGCTTCCTTCCCCACCAGCACAAACGATTCTTCAGCCGCCGGCGCTGCCCAAAATCTTACAATAAACACACATCAACTGTCTGTATTGTTAAATGCAATTATAAAATGATTAAATAATTAATATATGTTAAAACATAGGCACAGAGCAATAAGCAAACAAATAAGACGAACTGGCCTGGAGCTGCTGGAGCCGCTCTGAGCTGCAGCTGGGGCTCAGAGCAGAGCCGCCCGGCTCTTCTGGCCGCTGCGCCGACTCCGCGCTCCCAGCGCTACCGGGTCGCGGAGTCGGAAACCAGCCGGCCGAGCCATAACAGTATGTCCCGATACTTTTTTGGCCGATCCCGATCTTTTGAAAATGACGTGATCGGGCCCGATCGATCGGCCACCCGATCGATCGGGACAACACTAGTAATCTTCCTACGTTTGTACTTTCTAAACAGAAAACAAGCTTGATATTGTGATATTTAAATGTTCTTCTATTTTCTTCCTCGGTCATGGATGAGGAACGGCTGATCCAGTTAGTTGAAATGAGAAGTTATCTCTATGATTCCTCCTCATTTCACTACAAAAACCTCAATAAAAAGGCAGAAAGAAATATTATCCTATTATTATATATTATCTTATTATCTTATCAGAACCTTCCAGCTCCCTGTCCATCTCCCTCCAGCAGCTGCCACTTTATTGAGGTTCTTGTATTGAAATGACTGTTTCCTACAGAACTTTCAACCGGCTTTCAACACGAGCGACAGGAAGAAAATAGAAGCAGGGCGTCCGACAAAAGTCCAGCTCAAAACGTCGCGCTGCGTCGCTGCAGCCAGTTAGGACAGTCCAATAGAAAATAAAGCAATGGAATTGTTTTTGACGCTGACTCTCGCTCGCGTCACATGCACTCAGGACACGGTGAAACTCAGACTGAATCAGTTATCCATCACGACGTGACGCTCACAGAGTCACGTTTGTCGCCGTCACTCGTCCTCCCAGTCCCTCCTTCTCATCTTGTGACCCTGTCGTACTTTCATTCCTGACAAATTAACTCTATTTTTATTTAAAGTAATATGATTCAGAATCCTCCCAGATTAGATTACTGCTGTATTTAATCTCCTCCCCGACTCGCCGTTTAAAGACGTCTGGAGTTAAAGAGGGTTTGTATTGACATCACTTTACCACTGGACCCTCTTACTCTCACTGGTGGTAAAAACATCTGCAACTAGTGGAGAAGACGGGATAACAGTCGATTATCAGCTTAGATTAAAGGCAGTTGGACTTGACAGTGACCCGTACAGTTACCCCAAGAACCAGACATTAATATTTGTCCACAAATCGAGTTTCCTGATATTTATATACCGTATTTTCCGCACTATAAGGCGCACCTTCAATGAATTACGTATTTTAAAACGTTGACCATATATAAGGCGCACCGCATTCTAAGGCTATATATACGGTAAAATACCGTACTATAGCGGCTGGGGTTGAGTTACGTATCTACTGATGGAGCTGCTGCAGGAAATGCTACAAAATCCTACAGCAAATGCAAAAAAAAAAAAAACAAGAATAAAAGTACCGTATGTCAAACTTTATTAACAAAATAAAAACCAGCTTTGCTCCGTCTCGTCAAAGTCTCCATTATACGAGTCAGCGTCGCTGCTGTTGTCTTGAACGTCTGTGACGATTCCTGATGTTTTTAGCGCCGTTACTTCGGCGACACCAACTACATTACCCACAATCCCCCCGACTACAGTAACAGAAATTACCGTAATGATCATATATAAGGCGCACTGCCGGTTTCTGAGAAAATTAAAGGCTTTTAGGTGTTTTAGCCTTATAGTGCGGAAAATACGGTAGTTATATGTACTTCCTCCCTCCTCCACCGGGTCAAGGAGGAATCCCAGGACAGAGCTTCTTGATCAGTATCTGCCCGTCAGCCGCCCAGATGCTTCTACCAGCAGCCCCCACACCATAGACGGCTGACGCCACCACAGTGTTGTAGAAGGTCCTCATGACTTCCCCCTGCACTCCAAGAGGTGATGACAGTGACTCCAGTAATACATGGTATATGTATGGTACTCAGGCCAGCTGACAGTCCTGCCGGGGCCCCGGACAAAATAATCTAAGATGGGCCGCCCTGCACCCGGATCTCTCCTTCTCCTCTTCCTCTCCTCTTCCTCTGCTCTTCAGGTTTTTATACAAGCTAATGGACGTTAGCATTAGAGCTAGCCAGTTAGGTTAAGTTACAAGGTTGGTAAACGTTGTAACTGTTTCTTACCTTGCTCTACGCTGACTTTATTAATTCCAGCTTCACCGTCACCACCTTTTTAAAATATTTGTGTAGAGAATCTCTGAGGCCTCTATTTTCTTCTTCTCTTCTTGTCTTTTCTCTTCTTTTCTGAGCACCGGACTTGTGCTGACCGGACATTTTGACCATTCTAATGGTTGAATTAAATGATAACATCACATTTTGATCAACGGCCGAAACATTTTAGTGTTGGGGTTCTTGACCACAAGGACAATTAGGAAGAAAACCAATAATAAGCTTTTATGTAACTCAAATACTACATATTTTTTGAAAAATGATTCCATAATTTAATGACAAAAAAAAAATATAAATATTTTTTTTTTTCCAGTTCTGAGCCCCCCCCTACCCTGGGCCCGGGACAACAGACCCTTTTGTCCCCCCCTATTGGCGGGCGTGATGGTAATCACCAAAACCTCTTTCTTCCACCTCCAGAACTTAGCACGCCTTCACCCGCCCTCTCCTCCTCAGCCGCTCAAACACTAATCCATGACTTCATCACCTCCAGACTCAACTACCGCAATAGCATCCTGTATCTTCTCCCCTCCACTGTTCTTCAACAACTGTAATATGTTCAAAACTCTGCAGGCCGACTGCTCACCCAACCCCCCCAGAGGACACATCACACCCAACCCCCCCCAGAGGACACATCACACCCAACCCCCCCAGAGGACACATCACACCCAACCCCCCCAGAGGACACATCACACCCAACCCCCCCCAGAGGACACATCACACCCAACCCCCCCCAGAGGACACATCACACCCAACCCCCCCAGAGGACACATCACACCCAACCCCCCCCAGAGGACACATCACACCCAACCCCCCCAGAGGACACATCACACCCAACCCCCCCCAGAGGACACATCACACCCAACCCCCCCCAGAGGACACATCACACCCAACCCCCCCAGAGGACACATCACACCCAACCCCCCCCAGAGGACACATCACACCCAACCCCCCCAGAGGACACATCACACCCAACCCCCCCCAGAGGACACATCACACCCAACCCCCCCCAGAGGACACATCACACCATCCTCCGTCAACTTCACTAGCTTCCCGTAAACAACGCATACTTTTCAAGATCCTCCTCACCACCTACAAAGCCCTAAACAACCTCGCCCCTTCACACCTGACAGATGTCCTCCATCCCTCCATCGCCCCATTCACCCCATTCACCCCCACCCAACACTTGTAGGGTCTGGGAACTACGCAACAGGAAGTGGCTGTACACAGTCCCCACCCACCAGAACCTGCTGTCCGTTACCCACAGACGGTCACTTCCTGCTCACTGCCGCCTACGACAACACGTGAAGGACCGATGGATGATCTGAAGACGCTGGCGGGACGAGGGGAAGGTCCTGGGTGTGGACGTGTCACCTGACGGGAGGCTGATCGCCACCAGTTCCTTTGACCGAACCTTCAAACTATGGATGTCTGAGTGAAGTAATTGTAAACGGTGATGTAATCCTGATGGAGGAGCTGTTTTATTTAGGGCCCGAGCACTTACAGTGTGATGGCCCTGTTGTATCTGTAGGAGTTTTTGTTATCCTTGTTTTTCTTCCGAGGAAAGGAGGGCCTTTTTTCCCCCTAAACGTGCCCCAAAAGTCACCAAATTTTGCACCAAATCAGGCCTGACGTAAAATGTGATATTTTATGGTTTGCATTAATGGGCGTGGCCTAATGGCTCAACAGCGCCCCCTAGAAAACTTTGTCCCTCAAGCCCCACAATATGGTTTGACGTACATGCACGAAAATCGCTACACACCTGTATCATGTCACAACTTAAAGAAAAGTCTGTTGGCGCCACGGCCGAAACCGAACAGGAAGTCGGCCATTTTGAATTAATCGTGTAATTTTGGCGAAATTTATGCCATTTCTTCGGCTGTTAATGCGGCCCGAACCGTAACGTGCACCCAGGTGTGTTATACACCAAAATGTGCGTCTCCACCCTGCGACACCACGCATTACTTTTCTCTTTCAAAAGTGTTACCGTGGCGACGCTAGACGCCAAAAAGTGCCACCCCCCCCCCTTCATCTGATTGGTCCATATTTGATAGTTCCTACTTTCTGCCATAACTTTTGAGAGTCATGGGTGGTGTCATCAGACTTAGTTTTGTGTCATCTGTGTCATCAATTTTTAATTTTTTTTTTAATTTAAAGTGGTGAATCTGGAACAAAACCGACCAGAATCCACCAGAACTGTCGTTCAGTGATGAATAAAATGAGCGCTCCTGAGACCAAAGTGATTCCATCGATCAGCGTCTCTAAAGCCGCTCCGGCCAGCGACGGTGGGAGTGACGGACCCGGCAGGATCCAGCGACTAAAACAAACCGCTGGAAGCCCCGGCTGGGGCCGACGGTCACCTGTGCAGGTGCAGCCAGTGGCTGGCGATGTCCAGACACATGCTGAGCTGGAACAGGAAGGTGTAGGAGGGGTAGAGCAGCGACAGGTTCACCAGCAGACACATGGTGGCGCAGCGGTCCGTCAGCATGTCCATCATGGCTCCGAACTTGGTGGCTGGGAGGAGAAACCACACGTCAGCGGCAGTACTCCAGTTGTAAAAAACAATCAGGGGGGGTGGTGGATTTGATCATATGGGGACAGATAATTTGTGCTGATTACAAATAATATAATATATTACAAATAATAGCAGTGACCAAAACAGCTGCAGAAATACTGCAGGAATGACATAGCAGCAGTTAAATGCAGCCTTCTGTAAGCTTTAAATATCCACTGGGCTTACATCAAATACATCAAAACACAACAATAAAAAACACTTTTCTGAACTTATCAATATGACTCTGTCCTTCACAGGATAAGTAACATGGATCACTGCAAAAACTCACAATCTTAACAAGAATATTTGTCCTATTTCTAGTTAAAATGTCTCATTTTAGTAAAAAAAATCTCATTACACTTAAAACAAGACTCATCACTGGAAAAAACAACAATTTTCTCCTGTTTCAAGTAGATTTTCACTTGAAATAAGTAGAAAAATCTTCCAGTTGAACAAGATTCTTTTTACTTGTAATGAGAAGATAAATCTTGTCTCACTGGCAGATTTTTCTACTTATTTCAAGTGAAAATTTACTTGAAACCGATGAAAAGTGTCAAATAAGTTATTTTTCTGGTGTTATTTTTCTGGTGATGACTCTAAATGTTGAAATAGCAGTAAAACCACATTCATTGATGAAATGACATAAGGGATGGAAAGGAGGGATGGCAGTTTTACAGGGGGGATGATTTGGACCGTTTTTATTTCAGGGGGGGATGCCGTCCCCCCTCATCCCCAGTACTGGTCACCGGTCCGTGGCGGAGCGGCATGTCACACTGGGATCAGGCGGGTTCATCAGCAGTTTCAGATACCCACACTGGTTGAGCGCCCGGGCGGCGTGGCCGTCGAAGGCGTCCAGCAGGGCGCTGAGCAGGTAGCAGAAGACGGCCGGCCACGGACAGCAGGGCATCAGGTAGAAGGACAGCAGGGCCAGGACCACGCGGGCGTAGCCTGAACACACACACACACACACACACACACACACACACATAAATGACTCACTTAGACGATGTCAGTGTTTCTACATGGACGCAAACATCAGCATCAGAACTGTTACTTAGGTAGGAGCACTGGGTGATAAAATGGGGGGAAAAAACGGGATAAAAATATTTAAAAAAAAAAAAAAAAGAAAGAAAAACAATTACGCTAAACATCAGAAAAGAATACAAATTTCTTTTTCAATTTTGCTTGAATACAAAATAAAAATAAATATAAATATAAAAGCAAGCTTTACTTTCTCAAAAAATATACCTGTTATTACATTGTAAAAATATGAAAGCACTTCATTGCAATATTATACCGGAGCATTCTAAATATTATACCGGAGCATTCTAAA
Source organism: Cololabis saira (assembly GCF_033807715.1). Taxonomy (NCBI): domain Eukaryota; kingdom Metazoa; phylum Chordata; class Actinopteri; order Beloniformes; family Belonidae; genus Cololabis; species Cololabis saira. The sequence continues at coordinate 3,568,382 of NC_084607.1, forward strand.
TATTATACCTGAGCATTCTAAATATTAAACCTGAGCATTCTAAATATTATACCGGAGCATTTTAAATATTATACCGGAGCATTCTAAATATTATACCTGAGCATTTTAAATATTATACCGGAGCATTCTAAATATTATACCGGAGCATTTTAAATATTATACCGGAGCATTCTAAATATTATACCTGAGTATTCTAAATATTATACCTGAGCATTCTAAATATTATACCGGAGCATTATAATTAAATGATATAAATAAATGATATACCAGAGCACTTATAAATAATATACCTATACAACATATATACACAATCATTATAATATATACCATTTTATATACGTATATTATGCTGAATCCCCACACCATCACCACCTCATGTCTCCTCCTCCCTGTATTTGGCAAAAATCTTATCTTTGTATTTGCTTTTGAACGTGTAGATTAGAGGAATTACACATGGAATTACACTTCACACAGGAATGTCCACAACATTTCAGAGTCAACAAAGGTGGAACTATCAGATTCTGAGCTCATAATTGTGGTTTGTAAGTGGTTGACAGGTAGTTATTTTACATTTCTCGTAAATCTGTTTTATAGTGTAAGAAACTGGACCTCGTTTGGCGGAAAATTCCCCGTATTTTTAAACCCAAACCTGACCGGTATTGGAGCAGCAAAAACGGCATTTAAAAGAAATACCTGGTGGGATTTCTGCCCTTTATTCATTTAAATGGATTCGGTTCCACTTTTCCCCCGGGGAGCTGAACTTCAGCGTACAGGACGGTCTCAGGAGGAACCGACAAATCAGTGTCTCTCTCAGTTAATGTCATTCTTCCACTGGATATAAATATCATATCCTAGACTGTTGGAAGTGGAGAAAAATGAAGCTCTTTTTCCAATGTTTTTTTGTCTCTATAAAAAAAATAAAGTCAAATAAGAAAAATTATTAGCTGATATATCAAAGTATCTTTTATTTTAATCTCTTTCTGAAATGTCGATGCTATTTGCCTTAAAATGCCTTACTGTTTTTTGTTATTAACTTTATGTTTACCTTATTGTTTGTGTGTATGTCTCTTGTTCATGATACCTCCCATAATGTTTTATTTTCTTATATTGTATTTCTTCCACAAGCAGTTTGTATAAATGTCTGTTTTTGTTTATAAATTGTGTTCAATTTAAAAAAAAAGAAAAAAAATCTCAGGGTGGAGAAACTTTGATCAAACCATTAGTATTAAAATTAAAATATCTAAAAATCACAGTAGATCTGCCCCAACTAAAGGGCTTTATGTAAACTTAATAAGTTTACAGGACTGTCTCTGAAAATTAGAATATTGTGATAAAGTTCTTTATTTTCTGTAATGCAATTAAAAAAACTAAAATGTCATACATTCTGAATTCATTACAAATCAACTGAAATATTGCAAGCCTTTTAATATTTAAATATTGCTGATCATGGTTTACAGTTTAAGATTAAGATTCCCAGAATATTCTAATTTTTTGAGATAGGATATTTGAGTTTTCTTAAACTGTAAACGATGAGAAACAACTTTGGTCTGAAAGTCAGTATTGTTGGCTGGATCTTAGACTTTCTGACTTGTAGAACTCAAAGAGTCAGAGTAAACGTGCAGCTCTCTGACTTATCCGTAACATCTACTGGCTAAACTTCTCCTCTGTTATACTGGATACAAACCACTGCTGTAGCACTTTAGAAAACTGTCACATACTGAAGTTTGCAGATGACACTGTTCTAGTGATCCTGCTGAAAACCGTAGTACTGAGACTTCATACGGTCCTGTGTTTGAATACTACTACTATTGAAAATGGTGTGAGGAATCTTTTTTATCTTTGAATATTTTTAAGACGAAGGATATGTGTATTGATTTCAGACGCTGCAGCTTCTCCTGTAAGAAAAGTGACTGAGGGTGAAGACGTTGAAATAGTTGAGTCTTATAAATATTTAGGCACTATTATTGACAACAAACTGTCATTTGGAAAAAATTCAGACTCGCTAAATAAGAAAAGCCAGAACAGCACCTTTTCTGTCTCTGAAAACTTTCTAAATCCCAGGTGGATTCTTCCCTGATGTCTATGTTTATCGTTCTTTCATCAAATCTGTCATCACTTTTTCTTTCATTTGTTGGTTTCAATCTTTTTTTTTTTTTTTTATATTTTCAGCCACAAAAAGAGGGGTAAACCTTAGATACATAGAACACAAACCCCCACAACTCAATTTCCAAAAAAAAAAAAAAAAAAAAGTCAAAGTCCATACATACCAAAACATATTTCATAGTGCTCTAATCATGCCAAATATACTAACCAAAAATTCTACTCAATGCACTAATTGAGAATACCAGATAGTACTACCCTATATGTCATATCAATGACTCTGAAATAATAATTAAAAAGTTAAATCATATTCCTACTAGGGCTGTTCGATTTTGCCCAAAAATAAAATCTCGATTTTTTTCTCTCAAAATCCGATTTTCGATTACGATTATTTTGTGAATTGACAAAAGGCAAAGAAATGATTTCAAATATGCAGTTTTTTTTATTGAACATTTGCCCCATTGGGCTTTAAGTGCAAACTTTGCTCTTATTAAACCAAAAATGAATGAATAAAGTGCAAAACTCTGCAAAAAAAGAAATCAGCAAATCAGCACTTACAAACATACAGTAAGTTATATTTCCAATTAAATAAAACAAGACATTTTCTAATTGAACTAAACTGGGTCTTTGCATGCTAAATAATAATCAACCCATGAAGGAGGTAGAGGTGTGTAATGTCACTCATTACATTTGATATTCACATTTGCAAGTTTTTTGCTGGAACACAAGCCGGTCTAGCGGTGGCATGTTAGTTTATCACCATGGTTACCACGCCCCCTCCTACACTAAAGAGCCTCTCCCATGGGGCACTTGTCGCAGGTATTGAGAGGTATTTCCATCAATCATTAATATGGTATCAATCATTAATATGTGTGCAGACAAGGTAAATTAAAAAAAAAAAAAAAAAAAAAAAAAAAAATTAAAGTGAAAAATCGATTTTACGATTTTCACGTTCGATTTAAAATCGATTAATCGAACAGCCCTAATTCCTACCTACTTCTTGATGAAGGGGACTTAAAAAAAAAAAAAAAAAGTGGGAAACACTTAATGTCATTACTTTCTTATCCTAAGTTGGGGCTGGTCTGTTAAAGAACCAAAATGATATCCAAATGTATACCCTCAAAACACAACGAAAACAAAACAAAACAGACAAACGGTGGGAAAACCCCACTTAAAACAAACACGACAACAAAACAATACAAACCATTACACTCAGGTTTCAATCTTTAAAAGTCAAAGACAGAAACTTGCTCAATAAGGTTGTCAGTCTAAGCAGTAAAATCATCGGCTCAACAAACTTTACAAGATCTTTATAACAAACAGCTGATCAAGAAACTCCATGTTGTCTGATTCTCACATCCCTAAATAAACAGTTTCAGTTTCTACATCAGTTACTGCTTACACTCCCTTTAGCAAAGACTAACAGATACAAACACTCCTTTGTTCCTCCTATTGTTCTTTTAAATGCCGGAAGGAAAAGGTAGTGGGTGAAGCTTAGGTCTTTACTACTATTGTAATTTATTATGTATATTTTATGTATATTTACCATTGTGTGCTTCTCCTGTCGCGAAACTAATCGCCCCCTTGGGGACAAATAAAGTAATTGATTGATGATTGATTGATGATCAGCAATATTAAAATAATAAAAGGCTTGCAATATTTCAGTTGATTTGTAATGAATCCAGAATGTATGACATTTTTGTTTTTTTAATTGCATTACAGAAAATAAAGAACTTTATCACAATATTCTAATTTTCTGAGACAGTCCTGTAAACCCCGGAGAGAAGTGGATCCTCTCGGGGCAGCAGGTACCAGCACCGGAACCGGGACCGGAACCGGAGCTAAACTAAACTAAACTAAACTCACCGATCAGGTTGGGGACGAAGAGGAAGATGTTTTCCTGAGCCATCCTGGAAATCTGGGGTCACCTTTCGGTTTAAAAGAATCCACACCGTCGGAGCAGAGACGGAGCTGCTGTCAAACTCCGTCCGAACCACTTCCGCTTCGAGGACTGGAACCGGAAACAAAAACACCTACATCCGGTCCATTTCAGAATAAAAGCACTGACAATTTCAAACTGGATCCAACTAGTTCATCTCCTTTAACCTTTATGAGGTGAAATGACAACCTAAATTGGTTTTGTCGGTTTCTTTAGCATCTTTTCACTTTCTGTTTTCAGAGCTATCATTATTATTGTCATTATTATTACTATTACTATTATTACAGGTATTACAGCTATTATTATTATTAATATTATTATTATTATTATTATTATCATCATTATTGTTATTACTATTATTACAGGTATTACAGCTATTATTATTATTAATATTATTATTACTATTATTACAGTTATTACAGCTATTATTAATTAATAATAATAATAATAATAATAATTAATATTTTTATTATTATTGCTATTATTATTATTATTTTGTGTAACCTCATGATACTTCATTTGTTCTTTTTGTATATTGTATTATGTTAAAAGGGTAAGATAATCTTTATGCTTCAAGCCCAGACCTTTTCAGTCAAAATAATCACAATGTTGACCAGGAAAAAACCTGTAAATGTTTATTTTGTTTGTTGATTTTTATGCTTGCGATTGACTGTAATAAATATTAACTAATTAACTAACTAATTAACGTTATGTTAAAATGTCAAACTTTACAGCAGAAATAAACAAATTTAGTCTGGTAAAAAAGGAAAAGAAACAAAAATGGATTTTGGTCTCCAAAGTTACATTTCACATCCATTACAAACGTACTGGGGGTATTTTTGTTCCACATTGGATACAATAACAGAAAGCAGCCCCTTTATGTGCAATTGGAGCCACATATATCTGTATATCTTTAGCACTGTATTGATTTCTGAGATGTGAAAAGACAATCATACTGAACCTTGATTGACAGCTAGGCCACGCCCCCTGTCGTGATTGACAGCTAGGCCACGCCCCCTGCCTTGATTGACAGAAGGTCTGGTTCAGTGCTGTGTTTGATCTCCAGGTGATTTACTTAATTTCTTCACTTTTTGGATTTTGATATCACTCCACAATAATTCATACACTTAATATACACATTTGTTGGTACTTTTCAATTCAAGCCACGATGTTGACTGAAATAACTGAGAAATAATTTCATTGACATAGATTAGATTTCCTTTTGATAAAGGACATCTAATCTGTTGTGGGAAACATATTATATTTAGAATAGACATTAGGCTTATTGTAGGACATTTCCATCATTACAGCAGCAAGAGAAAAGAAAAGAAAAACCAGACATTGCTCTCGTGATTCAGCAGAATAATTACAAGTAAGGCAGTACGTTTTCTTTACTGGATATAAAACCGTATCATCAGTTACCTCAACTCAAAAATATCAAGTTCAAACAATTAATGATCATAAATCACGAGGTGTAACAACTCATTTATCCTGGTCAATTTATTAATTAATTACTAATTTATTCTTTGTCCAGCGTCTCAGATTAGTGATGAAGTGACGCTTAACTCTGAGGAAACTTCAAACTCTCCAACTTTCAAAAGTGAACCAAAGACGAGCCTTTAGGAAAGTTTAGTAAATGTAGGTTCTAATAATGTTGATCTCAAAGTCGATGCCATGAACTTTGTTTTCCTTGAATCTGCCGGCCAGTACTGGAGTTGTAAAAATAAATCAGGGGGGATGGTGGATTTGATCATATGGGGACAGATAATTTGTGCTGATTACAAATAATATAATATATTACAAATAATAGCAGTGACCAAAACAGCTGCAGAAATACTGCAGGAATGACATAGCAGCAGTTAAATGCAGCCTTCTGTAAGCTTTAAATATCCACTGGGCTTACATCAAATACATCAAAACACAACAATAAAAAACACTTTTCTGAACTTATCAATATGACTCTGTCCTTCACAGGATAAGTAACATGGATCACTGCAAAAACTCACAATCTTAACAAGAATATTTGTCTTATTTCTAGTTAAAATGTCTCATTTTAGTAAAAAAAATCTCATTACACTTAAAACAAGACTCATCACCGGAAAAAACAACAATTTTCACCTGTTTCAAGTAGATTTTCACTTGAAATAAGTAGAAAAATCTGCCAGTGGAACAAGATCTTTTTGCTTGTAATAAGAAGATAAATCTTGTCCCACTGGCAGATTTTTCTACTTATTTCAAGTGAATATTTACTTGAAACAGGTGAAAATTGTCAAATAAGTTATTTTTCTGGTGATGACTCTAAATGTTGAAGGTTTAGTGAATGTAGGTTCTAATAATGTTGATCTAAAAGTCTTTGTTTTCCTTGAATCTGCCGGGTGAAGAAACTGTTGTGATGTTTTAAGAGGCCGTTAGAAGTCAATAAAAACAAACCCACACCTCCGTTTTTGTTCTTTTATTTCTCCAAAAGTATTTTTATGTTTCTGTACAACTTGTTTTCCACCGCTCCTCCAAACACTTCCCACTGAACCTGAACATTTGGGAGGTCTGCCCCGTGAACGCGCAGCAGACGAGCATCATCATCATCCTCCTCCTCCTCCTCCTCCTCCTCCTCCTCCTCCTCCTCACCGGGTCCTGCACCCGCTGGACTCCAGGCGGGTTCTGGTCCGGTTGGGAAACTGCACCAGGAGACGTGTCTGGTCTTTTTGAGAAAAGTCCTTGTTTGGTTTCAGCAACTGCAGCAACTCGGATTGTCCATAAATCAGCAGCATCTCCTCCCGAAAGCTCAACTTGCTTGGATCTTTTGGTGTTTTTGCTGACAAAACAAGTGAGTCAAATATCTGAATATTTTTTTTTGTCAGTGAGGGAAATATTCAGGAGGGGGAACAAGAACTTTTCTCAAAAGGTTGATAGTAACATACAGAAGTGAGTAAAGTGCTCCGTCCATTTAGAAAATATAATTCAGGGAGCAGAAATGAAACATGAATGAACAGCTGATTTGGGCTGATTTCGTCTTCCTGGTGCAGCTTCAACCAGAAACCTGCAGAAGCTGCAGCAGAACCTGCAGCAGGTTCTTGTGCAGAACCTCCAGAGAAGGTCCACCCCTGAAAACAGCGCGGGTAACTTCTCCCCCCCCGCTCTCATTCACCGTCTTGTCAGCATTTGCAAGAAAAAAACAACCAAAAAACAACGTATTTTCCTCCAAACTCCGCGCACACATTCGCTCACCATCATTGCAGATGAGGTAGACGCGGGAGCAGGGGGCGTGGCCTCGAGGGGGCGTGGCCTCGAGGGGGCGTGGCCTCGAGGGGCGTGGCCTCGAGGGGGCGTGGTCACCCTGAGGCGAAAACAAAACACTGAATCGCGGGAACTAACGGTCACGGAACCGTGACGTCACTGGTAGAAATGTAGGTCAAGTTTATCGAATTTAACAAAAATATAGTTTGATTGTAGTTTCGTCGTTTACAATTTTTAAATTGCTGATTTTACTTCATTTTGTCCGTTTTTTAACTTGAATCCCCGTATTTAATGTTAAATTTACACTTGTATTAACTTACATTAAAACATTTTTATTAAAAATTGAGTTGTAATTTTTTATTTTAATTGTGAATACATTGTTACTTTGTATTTTAACAATGTTTTTACTAAAATTTACCCAACTATCAATTTAACTTTAAGGAGAATTTAATTACTTTAAATTGTAATAGTTTTATGTTCTCAATTGTTATTTAATGTAATGTTGATTTTAATTTTTATTTATTTTAATAAACTTTTACTCTCCTTTTTTTAAACACGTGTTCTTAATGAGTTTTTCTTTGAGTCATATCTGATTTTTCTTGACAAAGATTAACAATAAAACGTCCTGTTTATTACCAGCGTCGTTTTTCTGCTCAAGACCATTATTTCATATGATCATTGGTTTTTTTGCTGCAACACTGAAGACGCGCTCAGTTCCGTATTTTACAGTGTTTTGGGGAAAGTAATCTGCCCAGTAAAAGAGTGAGAAGCCTAAAACATACAGATATATATTTATATATATAAAAAAAGTAAAAACATAGAAATGAAAACATGGCACAAATATCGTGAAGGAATCTAAAAATACTTCAGTTGCTCAGCTCCACGTTTTAATACTGGCTCAAAAGAAAGAATAAAAAGTAGAAAGTAGAAGCGGCCCTGCCCGGAGACCCTGAGACCTCAACGGAAACGCTGGCAAAGGTAACGTCCGATCTTTATAGCTCTGTCACAGTAACATTGCGCTTATCCCCCACCTAGTGGTCAACATTGGCAATAACATTTAAAAACTTTGAACATAAATATTTCGACTGCAGCAGTAGAAATAATAAGGATGGCCTCTATTTGTCTGCATCTAGTACAAAACGGTTAAAGTCACATGACAAAATAATCATTATTACTCCAACACATCTTAAAGTTAGTGCTTCTATGTACACCGGTAAGTACGACGCGAGTGTTCTGGACAGATACCTGCTACGTCTCCACAGGTATCGTACGTTTATACACATGGATATAAATAGGTAGTGTGCACGTGGATTCTGAACATGGCACATCTTATCTAGGATGTAGGCGGCCTGCCGAGCTGCGTGAAACCAGGAGCAGACTAAGAACAGATCTCTCTCCAACGAGCCTAAACCAGCGCTTTTACACGTTTAAACCAGCTGGAGCTGATTTAAGAAGCTGTAAAAACTCAATCCTGAAGACTCGCTGTAGTGAAACATCCGCCTGAACAAACCCATCTCTGAACTTCAGCAGCTTCATTTTTAATGTTTCACCAAAACTGACCCCTAAAACACAGAATATTTATTAATTAGCTCCATTGTTGTTTGGTTATTTTTCCTGAACTTGTTTTTTGAGTTTCTAACTCAAGCATAAAAAAATTAAATAAAAATCAGTCGGTTATACGTATATATAATTCATGTTATGACTGAATTTTTCATTAAAAAAATTATCTTTGCTCTTTATCTGAATATAACTTTATTCATTAATGACCTATTTTTTCCTTCTTACATTTTTATTCTGCTGTTTTTCCCGAATTTACCAAATTTGTTTTGATTTCCTAGTCATTTTATTTTTTATAAATACACAACACTGATTTAAAAATGACTGCTGCTCTGAGCTAACGGCCAAATCTTTATTTAACGTCACATTTTCCTCTTGAAATCATTTCCTGCTGATTTTGAGGTCATTTTTGACGAGCATTAAAAACAAGGATGTTTTTTAGTCACGAGGGGCGAGTTCCTGTCAGGTCACCGGCCTGAGGCGCTAGCGTCGTAAACCTCGTCCTGCAGCCGAAACAAGCCTTAGTTCAACCAACTCTGCAGGACGAGCCTGAAAACTTCCATTTTTAGTTACTTTTTCAAGTAAACGCACATATTTCCGAAACTTCTTGTTAAAAAAAAGTGAATTTCTTAAACGAATAAAGCCAAGCTGATATTCAGACGCTTGGATTTAACAAAACGCTGCCTTTAAAAGTGAAGCCTTGAAATTAAGTTTTGTTTTGTTGCTGCTGACTGAATTCAAGGATAATGGCGGGAAAAAAAAAAGGAAATGCAACAAGGATTAGAGAGAAAGAATCTGTAACGGGTGCATTTATGAGAACGATTGAAAGATCTAACGGACGGCTGATCCTCTCAGAGATTCAGGAAAACCAGCCGGATTTTACGTCATTTTGAAGTTTAAAAACAATTTATTTGTTTTAAACGATGAAGTTTAAAAACAAATACTTCGTCTTTGCAGCTGCGTCACAATTAGCTCCGATTCAAACTAATGTGGAAGTTAAAATCTCACAGAACCAAAAAATAACTGAAGACGGAAATCAAATTTAAAGTCAGATTTTCTCCGTTTCCTTTGCTCCTCTCTGACTCCCAGCGGAGCTCCGGAGGATCCATTACTCTCCACTTTTCTTGCGAGTTTCCGCTCCGACATCATCTCAGTTATTCCTGAACATAATCATGTAAAAGCTCTGCAGAGGCTGGAGAGAGGAAATGTTCTCCCGCTGTAATCCCCGAGCCGTTTCAACTACGGATGGCAGTGTTTGTGTCTGAACCGTCGTAATCAGGACTACCAGTACAAAAAGAAGACGAGTGTCTCAGCAAACGTTCCCTTGGTCGTGGCCCCTCCCCCCCCCTCCCCAACGCGGGTCGGCGGCCGGGTTTCTAAGTATTTACATAAGTACAGTGGTTCTGGAAGCCCCGCCGGCCGAGAGGAAGCTCTGCGAGCGTCGCCGCTCCGTCAACACCGACCCAAGACCGAGGCGAGAAAAAGCTGAACCCGAACGACAGCCGAGACTTTAATTCTGTGCAATTCAGCGAGCTACAAAACCAACAAATGGACGCCAGTCTGGGTTTTTGGTGGAAGAGAGAGACGCGCCGGCTCGACTCGTTGGTTTTGCAACAGCGACTGGTTTTGGCGCGCGACTTCCTGTGCAAACACTCCGGGACCGATCCTGCTCTCAGAAACTAATCAAAACCTCGCTGCTCATTTGGATCGAGAAGACGTTTAAATCGACACTTTTAAAGGTGATTGAAGGCGCCGCCCCCCCCTGGGGGCCGCCCGGACCCCGGCGGCCCCCAGGGGGCCCGGCCCGGCCCCTTCAGGAGTAGGAGAGGTGCGAGCCGTTGGAGATGTGGGAGGTGACCGACGTGCTCCGGCTGATGCCGCCGTCGCCCCCGCCGGCCCCCGGGCCCCCCGACGCCGTCCTCCTCAGCGGCTGGGGGCTGTTCCTGAGGGCCATGAGGCCGGGGCCCCGGACGCTCAGGCCCCCCCCCGCCGTAGCCGCCCTGCGAGGACGAGGACGAGGAGGTGGAGGACGGGGGGGAGGAGGAGGACAGGGAGATGGGCGGCGGGGGCGGGGGCGGCGGCAGCAGGGCCAGGGACTGGGAGGAGGCGTGGGAGGAGAGGTGGTGGTGGTGGTGGTGGTGGCTCTGGGGGTGGTGGGCGTAGCGGCCGCCGGCCCCCGCCCACTCCCGGGCCCGCTCGCGCTCCCGGGGTTCGTGCGGGTCGCGGTAGAGCTGCGGCGTGCTCTGGTGGTGCTGGTAGTGCTGGGGGAGGTAGTGCTGCTGCTGCTGCTGCTGCTGCTGCTGCTGCTGGAGGTGGTGGTGCGGGTGGTGCGGGTGGTGCGGGTGCGAGGGCGGGGCCGCCGGGCCGCGCACGCCCTTGTGCAGCTCGCCGTCGCGGCCCAGGGCGTCGCGGCCCAGCCCGTCGCGGCCCAGGCCGTCGCGGCCCAGGCCGTCGCGGCCCAGGCCGTCGCGGCCCAGCCCGTCGCGGCCCAGGCCGTCGCGGCCCAGCCCGTCGCGGCCCAGGCCGTGGGCCGAGGCCACCGAGTCGGCCCGGCCGTAGCCGGCCATGCCGTGGTTCTGGCTGCGCCAGGACGGAGCGGCCACCGAGTTCTGGACGCTGTGGCTCCAGTGGCTGCCGGAGCGCGGCACCGGCCGGGACGGCCAGCCGCCGGAGCCCGAGGACGGGCTGGGGGGCGGGTAGCCCTGGCTGAAGGCCTCGGCCGGGATGCCCGACAGCGCCATGTTGCTGAAGCCCAGGCGCATGCTCTCGCCGTCGAAGGCCTCGATCTCGTGGGCCTGGCGCTCCAGAAGGTTCCGGATGCGGTCGGAGCGCTCGTTCTGCATGGAGTGGACTTCCTCCTCAATCTGGGGGAGAAACGACAGAGGAGTCTTCAGTGTTCACATTCATTACTCAGGTAGAAGTATAGATACTAGAGTTTAAAAATACTCCTGTAGAAGTTGAAGTATCAACTCAAGTTTTTTACTCAAGCAAAAGTATAAAAGTACTGGTTTTAAAACTAATTAAAGTATAAATGTAAAAGTAATGTAAGGGGGAAAAAGCCATTAAGGACAAAAGCCATTGAAAATGAATGTATCTTAGTATAATGTAAATATATTAAAGAAGCATATATGTGTACTATTGAGCATTAACATGTGTTAATGTAAATATATTAAAGAAGCATATATGTGTACTATTGAGCATTAACATGTGTTAATATAAATATATTAAAGAAGCATATATGTGTACTATTGAGCATTAACATGTGTTAATATAAATATATTAAAGAAGCATATATGTGTACTATTGAGCATTAACATGTGTTTCAGAGAGCAGCAGATATGATGACTAGTTGTCTATAAGTATTGTAATGGTGCAAAAAGTCAAACGTTCATGTTCATGTTATCATTTATCCTAACCTTTATTGGAATGTACATCCAAGTTTAGTTGCAGGAATCTGAGGGAACGGATGTAAGAACAAAACTGGACAAGAACATCTGAAACAACCACAACCAAATTCACTCTATCCGGATGGAGCAATTTAACTGGATAGTTTTTATTAAAGGCCCAAATGAAATAGAGTAACGAGGCTGTTTTTAAAATGTAAGGAGTAAAAAGTACAGATAATTGTGTGAAAATGTAAGGAGTAAAAGTAAAAAGTCGTCTGAAAAATAATTACTCCAGTGAAGTATAGATAACCAACATTTCTACTTAAGTAAGGTAACAAAGTATTTGTACTTCGTTACTTGACACCTCTGGAAAAAGATCACAGCGTCAGCTCCGGAACGATCTCAACCCCAGTGTTGTTTCTGTCAGCCTGTTTCAATTCTAGTTTTAGTCTAGTCTTTGGGTCAAGCTATCATTTTAGTTTTTATTAGTTTTAGTCACGTTCATTCTCCTTTTAGTCGTGTCAAGTTTCAGTCCACTAAAAGTCTGAGCATTTTAGTCAGAATTGTCCATTTTAGTCTAGTTTTAGTCAAAGATTGTACAGGACTGTCTCAGAAAAATTAGAATATTGTGATAAAGTTCTTTATTTTCTGTAATGCATTAAAAAAAAACAATTGTAATACATTCTGGATTCATTACAAATCAACTGAAATATTACAAGCCTTTTATTATTTTAATATTGCTGATCATGGCTTACAGCTTAAGAAAACTCAAATATCCTATCTCAAAAAATTAGAATATTCTGGGAATCTTAATCTTAAACTGTAAACCATAATCAGCAATATTAAAATAATAAAAGGCTTGTAATATTTCAGTTGATTTGTAATGAATCCAGAATGTATGACAATTGTTTTTTTTTAATTGCATTACAGAAAATAAAGAACTTTATCACAATATTCAAATTTTCTGAGACAGTCCTGTATTAATCCAAACCATTTTACAATTCAATATCTTATTATTATATTATTGTTACCTTATAGACTCAAGAATACATTCATTCCAGATACAGAAGATTTGAGTTTACAACATATTTATTTTTCCACATTTCTCCCCGTCTTTTTCTTTTTCGATGACAAATTGGGTTTTCTTGTCTTAAACCAGAGGAACTACTGAAAACATGGACATTAAACCAGAGAAACTACTGAAAACATGGACATTAAACCAGAGAAACTACTGAAAACATGGACATTAAACCAGAGAAACTACTGAAAACATGGACATTAAACCAGAGAAACTACTGAAAACATGGACATTAAACCAGAGAAACTACTGAAAACATGGACATTAAACCAGAGAAACTACTGAAAACATGGACATTAAACCAGAGAAACTACTGAAAACATGGACTTTAAACCAGAGAAACTACTGAAAACATGGACATTAAGGATCTTTGGTAGAACATTTCGTCTCGTTTTGGTCAACGAAAATGAAAACATATTTTTGCAGAGTTTTTATATTGTAATGTACATTTTAGTCTGGTTTTTATTCCTCTTTTATTCCGATATTGCTTTATATATTTAATTATCGTCACATGACCAGCATTTTCGTTGTGTCTCGTCTCGTTTTCTTCAGGTGATAAGGTCATAATTTTCGTTGACGAAAGCTGTACTTTACTCAAACCGCCACTTTCTCTCTTTTTGTTTGTATATAAGACTCAAAAACCCGTCCGAGATCCGAGCTCGGAGGACAGGTTGCATGCTGGGAGCTGAAGCCGACACGTGGACGTGAACACTCACCCTCTGCTCCAGCAGCGCCCGGCGGATCGACACCCTCTGCTCCAGGTCCTTGACCTCCCGCTCGTGCTGCGTGTCCGTGTGCATCTTGATCTTGCTCTGGTAGGCGTTGAGCAGCTCCAGCTCCTGCTGCAGCTGCATCCGCAGAACCTGGTACTCGGCCTCCTGCGTCTCGTCCAGCCGCAGCTGCAGGTTCAAAACCACCGGTGTCAGAAACATGGTGAGCCCAAGGTGTGTGCAAATGTCTGTGTTGTTTTATTTATTATTATGTCAGTGATTCCTGCAGCAGCGAATGTTCACAAATGTTCAGTATTTATAAAAACGAGGCTCGTTAACTTTCTGCTGATAACTTTATATGTTGTTGTTGATGTTTCTGTTGATTATGTTTCTAAAACTGAAAGCAAACAGAAGCAGAAGCTGCGTCCTGTTAGCCGCGTTTGGGTGTTCAGGTCTGGTGCGTTCAGGTGTTCTGCTGTGGTGCGTTCAGGTGTTCTGCTGTGGTGCGTTCAGGTGTTCCGCTGTGGTGCGTTCAGGTGTTCTGCTGTGGTGCGTTCAGGTGTGGTGCGTTCAGGTGTTCAGGTGTGGTGCGTTCAGGTGTTCAAGTGTGGTGCGTTCAGGTGTTCTGCTGTGGTGCGTTCAGGTGTGGTGCGTTCAGGTGTGGTGCGTTCAGGTGTTCAGGTGTGGTGCGTTCAGGTGTTCAAGTGTGGTGCGTTCAGGTGTTCTGCTGTGGTGCGTTCAGGTGTTCAAGTGTGGTGCGTTCAGGTGTTCAAGTGTGGTGCGTTCAGGTGTTCAAGTGTGGTGCGTTCAGGTGTTCAAGTGTGGTGCGTTCAGGTGTTCAAGTGTGGTGCGTTCAGGTGTTCAAGTGTGGTGCGTTCATGTGTTCAGGTGTGGTGCGTTCAGGTGTTCTGCTGTGGTGCGTTCAGGTGTTCTGCTGTGGTGCGTTCAGGTGTTCCTGTGGTGCGTTCAGGTGTGGTGCGTTCAGGTGTTCCGCTGTGGTGCGTTCAGGTGTTCCGCTGTGGTGCGTTCAGGTGTTCTGCTGTGGTGCGTTCAGGTGTTCAGCTGTGGTGCGTTCAGGTGTTCAGCTGTGGTGCGTTCAGGTGTTCCGCTGTGGTGCGTTCAGGTGTTCAGGTGTGGTGCGTTCAGGTGTGGTGCGTTCAGGTGTTCCTGTGGTGCGTTCAGGTGTTCAGGTGTGGTGCGTTCAGGTGTTCTGCCGTGGTGCGTTCAGGTGTTCTGCTGTGGTGCGTTCAGGTGTTCTGCCGTGGTGCGTTCAGGTGTGGTGCGTTCAGGTGTGGTGCGTTCAGGTGTTCTGCCGTGGTGCGTTCAGGTGTTCTGCCGTGGTGCGTTCAGGTGTTCTGCTGTGGTGCGTTCAGGTGTGGTGCGTTCAGGTGTTCCGCTGTGGTGCGTTCAGGTGTTCAGGTGTGGTGCGTTCAGGTGTGGTGCGTTCAGGTGTTCTGCTGTGGTGCGTTCAGGTGTTCAGCTGTGGTGCGTTCAGGTGTTCAGCTGTGGTGCGTTCAGGTGTTCAGGTGTGGTGCGTTCAGGTGTGGTGCGTTCAGGTGTTCAGCTGTGGTGCGTTCAGGTGTTCTGCTGTGGTGCGTTCAGGTGTTCCGCTGTGGTGCGTTCAGGTGTTCCGCTGTGGTGCGTTCAGGTGTTCCGCTGTGGTGCGTTCAGGTGTTCCTGTGGTGCGTTCAGGTGTTCTGCTGTGGTGCGTTCAGGTGTTCAGGTCTGGTGCGTTCAGGTGTTCCTGTGGTGCGTTCAGGTGTTCTGCTGTGGTGCGTTCAGGTGTTCAGGTGTGGTGCGTTCAGGTGTTCCGCTGTGGTGCGTTCAGGTGTTCAGGTGTGGTGCGTTCAGGTGTTCTGCCGTGGTGCGTTCAGGTGTTCCGCTGTGGTGCGTTCAGGTGTTCAGCTGTGGTGCGTTCAGGTGTTCTGCTGTGGTGCGTTCAGGTGTTCCGCTGTGGTGCGTTCAGGTGTTCAGGTGTGGTGCGTTCAGGTGTTCCGCTGTGGTGCGTTCAGGTGTTCTGCCGTGGTGCGTTCAGGTGTTCCTGTGGTGCGTTCAGGTGTTCAGGTGTGGTGCGTTCAGGTGTTCCTGTGGTGCGTTCAGGTGTTCAGGTGTGGTGCGTTCAGGTGTTCTGCTGTGGTGCGTTCAGGTGTTCAGGTCTGGTGTGTTCAGGTGTTCCTGTGGTGCGTTCAGGTGTTCCGCTGTGGTGCGTTCAGGTGTTCTGCCGTGGTGCGTTCAGGTGTTCCTGTGGTGCGTTCAGGTGTTCAGGTGTGGTGCGTTCAGGTGTTCTGCTGTGGTGCGTTCAGGTGTTCAGGTCTGGTGCGTTCAGGTGTTCTGCCGTGGTGCGTTCAGGTGTTCTGCCGTGGTGCGTTCAGGTGTTCCGCTGTGGTGCGTTCAGGTGTTCAGGTGTGGTGCGTTCAGGTGTTCTGCTGTGGTGCGTTCAGGTGTTCCGCTGTGGTGCGTTCAGGTGTTCTGCCGTGGTGCGTTCAGGTGTTCTGCTGTGGTGCGTTCAGGTGTGGTGCGTTCAGGTGTTCCTGTGGTGCGTTCAGGTGTTCAGGTGTGGTGCGTTCAGGTGTTCCTGTGGTGCGTTCAGGTGTTCCTGTGGTGCGTTCAGGTGTTCTGCTGTGGTGCGTTCAGGTGTTCCGCTGTGGTGCGTTCAGGTGTTCTGCTGTGGTGCGTTCAGGTGTTCCTGTGGTGCGTTCAGGTGTTCCTGTGGTGCGTTCAGGTGTTCAGGTGTGGTGCGTTCAGGTGTTCTGCTGTGGTGCGTTCAGGTGTTCCTGTGGTGCGTTCAGGTGTTCCGCTGTGGTGCGTTCAGGTGTGGTGCGTTCAGGTGTTCTGCTGTGGTGCGTTCAGGTGTTCCTGTGGTGCGTTCAGGTGTTCCTGTGGTGCGTTCAGGTGTTCTGCTGTGGTGCGTTCAGGTGTGGTGCGTTCAGGTGTTCCTGTGGTGCGTTCAGGTGTTCAGCTGTGGTGCGTTCAGGTGTTCCTGTGGTGCGTTCAGGTGTTCTGCTGTGGTGCGTTCAGGTGTTCTGCTGTGGTGCGTTCAGGTGTGGTGCGTTCAGGTGTTCCTGTGGTGCGTTCAGGTGTGCCGGTGCGCGGCGGGTCCTTGCCTTACTCACAGCCTGCGTGGACAGCATGTCGTTGACGGAGTGGTCGTACTGCTCCGCCAGGATGGCCAGCTTACGTGTCTGCTCCTCTTTGAGGCGTTTGAGGACGGCCTTGTGGTCGGACTTGGGAGTGCTCTCCAGCAGGTGGTTCCGCAGAGCTTTGTACTGCCGGGTCTGGATCTTGCAGGTCTCCTGGAACTGGCGCTTGATCTGAAGCTCTTTGGACTGAAACGAAACATCGTTTACAATCCAAAATTAACCCGACGATCCGTTGGATCATTGATCGTTATAATCAGGGTTCAGACACATTTTAACCAACAAGTTTCCATGACTATACATGACCTCTAAAACATCAATGTATTAGGGCTGGGCGATATATCGAGATTTTAATATATATATCGATATATTTTCAAACGCGATATGGTACGAGACAATGTCGTTTATATTGATTTTTTTTTTTTTTTACAATTTTGATATAGCTTATTTTGTGACAAATTGACTTGAATGTTTTATTTGAGATTTGCACAAATGTTTTATTTTCACAACTGTCAACCTCAGTGGAAAAGTCTGCCTGTTACTGTCTACATTGTATTAATTGCACAGTGTATTTTAATTTAATTGTTATGCAGGAAAGGGATATTTGTTTTATTTTATTCAAGAAGCATTTTTATTCTATATATGCAGGCAGTTTATTTTTATTTCATTTGTTTTATACATGTTGATATTGTGCAGACCTCTGTTAATAAAGGAACCGGTGTGACATTTGGCACGAGGCTTTGTATTAAAACTCACTGTTTTTCTAAGGGTTTGCCTCAGAAAAACATGAAGCTAACAGAGATGCTAACAGAGATGCTAACAGAGATGCTATGCTATAATGCTTTGGGGGAAACCCCAATTATGTCACAGAAAAAATATCGATAAATATCGAGTATCGACATTCAGCTAGAAAATATCCAAATATGACTTTTGGTCCATATCACCCAGCCCTACAATGTATGAAGGAAATATAGGAATAAAACTATGTAAAAAGTCACCACAGTGGAGATCTAATGCCAATTATGGTTTTATACAAAATAAACATTTGTTTAAACTAACACTGATAAACCAGCAACATGTATCGTAATTTAATATTGCATATTATTCACATTAAAGAACAAATAACTGACGAAATTCACGAGGCGTAAATGTTTGAGATAATAGGGTCTGAAAAATGAATAAGCACTTTGATACGAAATATTTATTGATCAATTTTAAATCTACCTGTTATTAATAAATGTTATCATTAAGTGAGAAAAATAAATTCCAAAACTTTTGTGGTGAACTTATGTTTCCAAAACTTTTCCAGGCCTTGACAAATAACATTTTCAAATTCCATGACTTTTCCAGGTTTTTTCAAAACGTATGAACCCTGTATAGTGATCCAGATCGATTGATCAGTACATTCCTAGTCAAAGTAATGGCGTTGAACAAGTCTGCTAGGGGTGTTTTATTGTGAAAAATGACCCACTTCCTGCCATCTGACGTCTAAATTGACGGTTCAATCAAGGAAGACGCGGCTGGTTCTGAAAAGCTTCTGGTGGGACGGGGTCGTGCCCTCCTCCCCTCCCCTCCCCGCCGATAGAAACTCGAGTAAAGCTTCATCCCAAACTACATTAATTCACATGATTTACATTAAAATTTTCCCCAAAGCGCTGAATCTGATTTAACTCCTGCTGTCAGATCTGAACCCGGGTCCCGGGTCCCGGGTCAGGACCGGTTACCTTGAGGCTCTTGGGCTGCTGCCGGACCTCGGTGGAGTGTTTCTGCCGCAGCTCCTGCTCTCGCCGCTTGTTGTACTCCATCTGGTTGTTGAGCTCGGTCTGGTGCTGCGTCCGGATCAGCTCGGCCCGGGTTCGCTGCACCAGGTTCAGCTGCCGGAACTCCAGCTCCTGCGTGGACTCGTGGTGCCGCAGCAGCATGGCGCACTCCAGGTCCTTCTGGGTCTGCTTCTTGTTCAGCTCCTGGGAGAGAGGACGGAGGTTACGGGTGTGTTCGCTCGCCGACCTCTGGGGTCTCGGCTAGAGCTGCAACCATTTGTCGAAGTTGTCGACAAAAATCCATAATCAAAATTGTCGACAATTGACGCCAGATGTGTTTTTCCAACGGAGTGAGGCGTCTCACTTCAATACAATCTCTGCCGAATCGCGCATGCACGATAGCGTCTCAGCAGCTGCGGGGAATAAAAGTTCAACAGTTTGGGAGCATTTTAGCCTCGATACGGAGAATAAAAAGATACTTGCAGGGATTGCAAAGCCGACCTTGTGTTGAATGAAACGGACTCGCCTTGGTAAGATATTAAGCCTATTTTCATTTGTTAAATTAATTTGTTTCATTCCTTAACTTTGTTTATTTCATGTTATTTATTAGTGTTATTTGAGCCACTCACAGCCTGCTCTCGTTATAACCTCAATCACATAATTGATGCTGCGCGAAAGGTGAAAAAGCTTGTGTGATGACAATGATGGATTTGCATCTAACTTTGGGTCAGGTGCCAATGAACTGTCAATTATCCATCAAACTCCACAATGATCATGTTAACATTAAATCAGATAGATTTGTCTGGACATTTCTCTTGCGGGACGGGAGAAGACACTAAGGCCCTGTCCCAATACTCCCACTACCCCTACTTTTCATCCCTACCCCTAAATTTTGCGCGTTCCCGTGAGGGTAGTGGTTCCCAATTCCTCTTTTAACCTAGGGGGAGTGAAGAAAACTAGTGTAGTGGCTATGAATCTGTCCCTACTGATCGAGGGTTTTCGGATGCACCCTAGCTGAACTAGGGCCAGAAAAATTTCCCAGAATGCTTTTCGTCGTCATTTGCAGACTGAATAAAAAAAAACTAAAACATGGCGGACATTTCTTATTTTTTTGTGAATAAAATCAATATTTTAAGTTAGTTTTTGCATAAAAATGCGTTTTGATTACAAAGAAATTACAAGAAATATATATTTTACAATATTTTATAATATTCACTCAGTGAATGTACATAATCACTCGTTTGCCCGTTGTTGTGAAGTCTTTTCAAACCTCGCCAGAATAAAGGTTGATTTATGGTTCCGCGTTACATCAACGCAGAGCCTACGGCGTAGGTTACGCGGCGACGCCGCAGGCAGAAATCCCGAATTTTCGGAGCAAATTTCTTAACAGGCGTAGCTACAACTGTTAGATTTCATCTATTAAACCAACATTTATCTTCCTAAATGATTTATTTCAGCCAGCGGTAATTCTCCACAGAGCAGCAGGTTTCTCCCCGGGACGACGGTGCAGGTTGACCCGGCCGTGAGCTGCTGCTGCTGCTGCTGCTCCGAGCCGGCGGCTCTTCTCATCGCCGAAAACATCAGATCAAATTTCTTACCAGGCGTTATTTGGATAAAATGGGCCCAGGTTGGGGATCTTAACGGTTACTTTTACACCTGAAAAAATATTAAAACTTAATAAAGTGGCATATTAACAGCGCTACAGCTGAAATTAAAACAGCTTTTGGCTCTCAGCTTCCTGATTTTAGTGGTGGTGCTGAAAGTAGGAGTAGTGGGAGTATTGGGACAGACCTGGGAAGATTTCATGTGCCCTAAAATCTGTGGCTTCTTTTTTAGGGCTAGTGAAAGAAAGTAGGGGGAGTATTGGGATGGGACCTAAATCAATGCATCTCTATTATTGTGCGCCGTGCTGGCATGAATTGTCAGAGTTTTGCCGGTACCTCTCGGAGCAGGTCCTGCTCCAGGTTGTGTCGGGCCAGCAGCATCTTCCTCTTGTACTGGCGACACTGCAGCTCGTAGTACTGGCGCTGCCGCCGCAGCAGGCTGGCCTCCTCCTCCGCCTGCATCTGCTGCAGACACTCCTTCTGCCGGATCAGCCACTCCTGCTTCTCCCGCTTCGGCGTCAGCTGGTTCTCGTTCAGTTCCTGTGGAACACGGATCAGAACCGGATCAAGAACGGGAGGAACGCTCGATCCTGATCAACGCAGCTCCTTCACTATGGAGGGAGATTTGCGTCTTAAATATTCAATCAAAAAAAAGATTGCTTCAATCAAAAAATAAATCTTCAATTAAAAAAAAATTCACTTCAATCAAAAGAAAATTCAAAGAAGTGTTTGAATGCAAAAAAATATTTGAGACTCAAAAAAATGCATTTGAACACTGTTTTTCTTTGATTGGAAAAAAAAATCCCTTCAAATCGAAAAAATATATTTTAAATCCAAAAAAGTGTTCAAATTCAATTCTTTGCGTCTCAAATATTTTTTTGAATTCAAACACTTTTTCTTTGATTGAAAGTCTTTTTTGATTGAAGTGATTTTTTTTTATTGAAAATATTTTTCTTTTTGAAGCAACTTCTTTTTTGATTAAATGATACACAAATGTCCTACCCATAATATGGCCCAAACACAAAAAAACACTGCTTCAAACGTGTTTTCCATGTAAACCTCAATTCGGAATTACTATTTCCATGTAAACTCAAAGGAAGATAATTTTTAATTCATCATCATGTAACCGTGGCCATTTTCATGCAGTTTATATTTGTTTGAAGGGCGCTGCTAATAAAGTTGCATACGAGTACACAGTGGATTCACGTTTATTATTATATTTACAATATACCATTGTTTTTATGCCGGCCGTATCATTTTATTTTGTTGTATTTATCGTAGTGATGCACAGATCGTTCGGTAACCGAAATTGTTCGGCCGAAAATGGCAAAAAAACACTTTCGGTGTTCGGTGGAATAAGTGGAAAAAAAACCGAACAATTAATAACAGCGTTGTAAAATAAGGAAATATACTGGCCGCTCCCGTAACGGTTGCACCACAAACGTAAATCTTTGGCCAACCAAAAAGGAACCACATAAGAATTTTACCAACATTCACCAGCAGGTGGAACCAAAACAACATAAATCAATTTATTTTTATCAGAATCAGAATCAGAAAGGGTTTATTGCCAAGTTTGTTGACACACACAAGGAATTTGTTGTGGTGATTGGTGCAATACAGTAAAAGTAAAAATAAAAATATAAAAGCAAACAAGTATATAGAGATAAAATAAGAGATAGAATAAAGTAAAATGTATAAACAGAATAAACAGAAATGTACAATATGAGGATTAAAAAGTGCCGAATATGAATCTTTACAAAAAGTGACGTAGGATGACGGATGACAGATAAAATGTATAAACAGAAATGTACAATATGGGGTTTTTAAATTGTGTTCAATAAATGTTTTCTACCTTGTAATTTTGTAAAAGATTTTTTTCTTTGAAAAGCCTAAATCAAATTTATTTGATTTATGCAATGGTGAAAAAATTGGCAAAATAAATTAAAAACTGCCAAGAACCATGTTCGGTATTGTTCGGTATTCAGCCAAGTGTTTATTATTATTTTCGGTTTCAGTTTCAGCCACAAATTTTCATTTCGGTGCATCACTAATTTTCGGGCACATTTTAAAGACCGGTCCGTGAAAATACTGTGACATTAATCCGGTCCTCGGCGCTAAAAAGGTTTGGGTCCAGCGTTAAAGTCCTACCTCCTTCAGCTGGTCCTTGCGCTGGCGATACTGGCGTTTCTGCGAGTCCAGCAGGCCCGTCAGCTCCTTCTTCTGCTGGCCCAGGATGTGCTGCTGGAACTTCTTCTCGTCCGCCAGAGCGACCTTGGTCTGCGGGAGGACAGAGACCCGGGTTACTCAGAGTTACAGACCGAGCTGCGGGCGAGTGTGGGCGGCGCCGACCCGGCGGACCTCTTTCTCCAGGATGGCCTGGTGCTTCTTGGCCAGCTTGTCGGCCTCGGTGGAGAAGCTGTTCCTCTGGTTCTCCAGCTCCTTGTCCAGCTTCAGCTGGTGCTCGTCCATCTCCGCCTTCAGCTTGTTCTCCAGGCCCATCAGCTGCTTCTGGTGCTGCCGCCTCATGCGCTTGTAGCCGGACATCTGCTCCCGCAGCGCCGAGCCCTGCTCGTGCTCCTGGATCTGACGGGTCACCTGGGGGGGCGGGAGGAACGGATCAGCAACAGAAAAGCAGGTTGGAGACTATCGGGGCTTTTCCAGTAGCACCTACTCAGCTCGGCTCGCCTCGGTTTGGTTCTTTCTAGGCCTGTGTTGAAAAAAATCGATTTCCCAATTCTAAATCGATTCTCATATTAATTCCTAAAAATCGATTCATATGTCTAAAGATTTTTTTTTTTTTTTGGGGGGGGTTTATTTGGGTTTTTTTTTCCTTTTATTTATTTATGTATATATTTTTTTTTTATAATTACATTACAACTTTTGGTTATTTTTTTGTTTATGCCCAAAAAAGGAATGTTTTGTTGGACACGAGAATAACTGGTGCCATGTTTTTGCCTTTAAATATGTTTAAAGGTATGAAAACATTAAAGTGTTAGGTTATAATTGCATAAATTGTCTATATTTCATTACTTTATAAACTGTCTTGGGGTTACATTTGCAAAAAATGCTAAAAACCAAATGCTCAAAAATTAAAAAACCAAAATAGACCGAAAATGGAGCAAATAAAAACAGAATGTGGGAAAAAATAAAACCGATTTCATCCGTCTCTGTTTCCTCCCTGGATCTGTTTGGTAATTCTACACGATGTTTCTGTTTCAGTTCTATCAGCATTCTGGGAGCTGATTGGTCCTTACAGCATCATTAGCTGCAATACTTGCTGTTGAATCTCAGTATAATACTAGTATTAATATGTTGCAGAACTACAGTCATATAATTCATGCAACAGCTCAAAAAACAGTTTTAATAACACTAACCTAAATCAATATCGGATCGAATCGGATCGTGATAATCGATTCTGAATCTTAAGAATCGGAATCAAATCGATTCTTGACATTTGAATGGATCCCCAGCCCTAGTTCTTTCCCACCAGGGGTCTAACGTGCCGAGTAGATACTTTTTCTGTATTTATTCTGCCGAGGTTCTAAGCGGCTGAGCCGGGCCGTATCTGACTTCATCACACTACAGGCCACCGATTGGTCGGGGGGTTGGAGTCAGACGTCTGAGTCAGGATGTGACATCAGAGAAAGAGACTCTGACGGATTCTGGTTCATTTTATTCTACAAGCAACAGCAGCAGAAGTCTGTTTCATGATCCAACTCTGAGGGTCAGATGTTCATAAACCTGGTGCTGAGGAGAGAATTAAAAAGATCTAGACGGAGATAAGGAACAACCAGATCTACCAGGAGCTCTGTCTCTTCATAGCTGCTCGTGGCTCCCAGCTGACTTTAAAGCAGCAACGAGACAAAAAATTAAAAATCGTGGCCGCTTGAAGTTTCTCTCACTCTCATTTTTTAACTTGATATCAAACACAAGCCACAGACCCAGCAGCACATCTATCATCTCCTCCAGGTTCTACATCTTTAGTGTTGTTGTCTTCTCCGTTTAGATCACACAATCAAATACGTCACAGCAGCTTCTCCAACCTCCTACTTCTGCTATGGAAAAGAAACCAGGCCGAGTTGAGTCGAGCTGAGAAGAGTAGAGCTGAGTAGGTGCTAGGGCTGGGGATCCATTCAAATGTCAAGAATCGATTTGCTTCCGATTCTTAAGATTCAGAATCGATTATCAAGATTTGATCCGATTCTATTCCAATATTGATTTGGGTTAGTGTTAATAAAACTGTTTTTTCAGCTGTTGCATGAATGATATGACTGTAGTTCTGCAACATATTAATACTAGTATTATATTGAGATTCAACAGCAAGTATTGCAGCTAATGATGCTGTAAGGACCAATCAGCTCCCAGAATGCTGATAGAACTGAAACAGAAACATCATGTGGGTCAGAATTACCAAACAGATCCAGGGAGGAAACAGAGACGGATGAAATCGCTTTTAGTTTTTCCCCATTTATGAGAATTTGGTTTTTAGCATTTATGCAAATGTAACCCCAAGACAGTATATAAAGCAAATAAATATAGACAATTTATGCAATTATAACCTAACACTTTAATGTTTTCATACCTTTAAACATATTTAAAGGCAAAAACATGGCACCAGTTATTCTCGTGTCCAACAAAATATTCCTTTTCTGGGCATAAACAAAAAAGTACCAAAAGTTGTAATGTAATGATGAAATCTTTTTTTTTTTTTTAAATCGATTTTTAGGAATTAAGATGAGAATGGATTTAAAATCGGAGAATCGATCTTTTCAACACAGGCCGAGTAGGTACTAGTGGAAAAGAGCCCTCAGACGTGACCCCAGCGCGGTCCCGGTCCGGAGGATCTTACCAGCGAGGCGGTCCGGATGGTAGCGAAGTGGTCTCGGTTACGGTAGTAGGCTCGGCGGCGTCCCGCTGACGGGGCCTGAGGCTGGTCCATCTCCGGCTGGTACGGGTCGTCGTAGATGTTGTCCTGACCCTGAGGACGAGACCGGGGACACGGTTCAAACCCGGGTTAAACCCCAAAGCGCTGGAGCCGCGGGACGGGCGGGGCCGGGATGCTTACCGTGGGCCGGTGGATGATGGAGCTGTTGGAGGTGACCGTGTGCTCGCCCTCCTGCATCATGGCCATCTCGCCGCTGCTGTCGTCGGAGGCGTCGGCCAGGCTGTTGACGGAGCTGCTCTGAGAGCTGGCGGAGATGGACATGCTGGGGACGGACTGGGAGCTCTCCATGCTGTTCACGGTCCCCGTCTGCAGCAGGTACTGCTCCACCTCCTGACGGCACAACAACCAGCCGTTCAGCTTCACCCTCATCTGAACACTTTCACCCGTATCTGAACTAGGAATGGGTGATATTTCCCCACGGTGAGAATTTGTCATCTCGCGGTAAAAATGATACATTTCTGTTGATGACGTTTTTGTGTAAAACTGATTTATGATTCTGTGTTAAATCCACGCACAACGTACGTGAAGGAAGGAAGGAAGGAAGAAATTAGCCAGAAAGAAAGAAAGAAAGAAAGAAAGAAATTAGCCAGAAAGAAAGAAAGAAATTAGAAAGAAAGAAAGAAAGAAAGAAAGAAAGAAAGAAAGAAAGAAAGAAAGAAAGAAAGAAATTAGCCAGAAAGAAAGAAAGAAAGAAAGAAAGAAAGAAAGAAAGAAAGAAAGAAAGAAATTAGCCAGAAAGAAAGAAAGAAAGAAAGAAAGAAAGCAATTAGCCAGAAAGAAAGAAATTAGAAAGAAAGAAAGAAAGAAATTAGCCAGAAAGAAAGAAAGAAAGAAAGAAAGAAAGAAATTAGCCAGAAAGAAAGAAATTAGAAAGAAAGAAAGAAAGAAAGAAAGAAAGAAAGAAATTAGCCAGAAAAGAAAGAAAGAAAGAAAGAAAGAAAGAAAGCAATTAGCCAGAAAAGAAAGAAAGAAAGAAAGAAAGAAAGAAATTAGCCAGAAAAGAAAGAAAGAAAGAAAGAAAGAAAGAAAGAAATTAGCCAGAAAGAAAGAAATTAGAAAGAAAGAAAGAAAGAAAGAAAGCAATTAGCCAGAAAAGAAAGAAAGAAAGAAAGAAAGAAAGAAAGAAAGAAATTAGCCAGAAAAGAAAGAAAGAAATTAGCTAGATAGATAGATAGATAGATAGATAGATAGATAGATAGATAAATTCCCGTTGATGAGGTTTTTGTGTAACAAACATGGTGGATCTGAGAGCGAGATAGATTTATAGTTAAAAAGGTGGAGTTGTAATGGTATTTTTTTATCGTTATCAGGATAAATGCCAGAAATTATCGTGATACATTTTTTAGTCCATACCGCCCATCCCTAATCTGAACATCATGAACGTTAGGGGCCGGCGGAGAGCGGCAGGACTGAGCGTATTACAGACTGAAGTAAGATCTGCTACCAGTTCTGAAACCCCCTTTCCACCAAACTGGTTCCAGAGCTGGTTCAGGTTCATAACTCGTTCAACTTGTGAACCAGCTCAGAACCGGTTTGGTTTTCATAGCTCGGGTGCTAAAGGGGTACCAAGTCATTACGTCGCTGCAGACGTCAGTTACGTCGCTGCAGACGTCAGTTACGTCGCTGCAGACGTCAGTTACGTCGCTGCAGACGTCAGTTACGTCGCTGCAGACGTCAGTTACGTCTCTGCAGACGTCAGTTACGTCGCTGCAGACGTCAGTTACGTCGCTGCAGACGTCAGTTACGTCGCTGCAGACGTCAGTTACGTCTCTGCTAACGTCAGTTACGTCTCTGCTAACGTCGGTTACGTCTCTGCTAACGTCAGTTACGTCTCTGCTAACGTCAGTTACGTCGCTGCTAACGTCAGTTACGTCGCTGCTAACGTCAGTTACGTCGCTGCTAACGTCAGTTACGTCGCTGCTAACGTCAGTTACGTCTCTGCTAACGTCAGTTACGTCTCTGCTAACGTCAGTTACGTCTCTGCAAACGTCAGTTACGTCTCTGCTAACGTCAGTTACGTCTCTGCTAACGTCAGTTACGTCTCTGCTAACGTCGGTTACGTCTCTGCTAACGTCGGTTACGTCTCTGCTAACGTCGGTTACGTCTCTGCTAACGTCGGTTACGTCTCTGCAAACGTCGGTTACGTCTCTGCTAACGTCGGTTACGTCGCTGCTAACGTCAGTTACGTCGCTGCTAACGTCAGTTACGTCGCTGCTAACGTCAGTTACGTCGCTGCTAACGTCAGTTACGTCGCTGCTAACGTCAGTTACGTCGCTGCTAACGTCAGTTACGTCGCTGCTAACGTCAGTTACGTCGCTGCTAACGTCAGTTACGTCTCTGCTAACGTCAGTTACGTCTCTGCTAACGTCAGTTACGTCGCTGCTAACGTCAGTTACGTCTCTGCAAACGTCTCTGCTAACGTCAGTTACGTCTCTGCTAACGTCAGTTACGTCTCTGCTAACGTCAGTTACGTCTCTGCTAACGTCAGTTACGTCTCTGCTAACGTCAGTTACGTCTCTGCTAACGTCAGTTACGTCTCTGCTAACGTCAGTTACGTCTCTGCTAACGTCAGTTACGTCTCTGCTAACGTCAGTTACGTCTCTGCTAACGTCAGTTACGTCTCTGCTAACGTCAGTTACGTCTCTGCTAACGTCAGTTACGTCTCTGCTAACGTCAGTTACGTCTCTGCAAACGTCAGTTACGTCTCTGCAAACGTCAGTTACGTCTCTGGAAACGTCAGTTACGTCTCTGCAAACGTCAGTTACGTCTCTGCTAACGTCAGTTACGTCAGTTACGTCTCTGCAAACGTCAGTTACGTCTCTGCAAACGTCAGTTACGTCTCTGCAAACGTCAGTTACGTCTCTGCAAACGTCAGTTACGTCTCTGCAAACGTCAGTTACGTCTCTGCAAACGTCAGTTACGTCAGTTACATCTCTGCAAACGTCAGTTACGTCTCTGCAAACGTCAGTTACGTCTCTGCAAACGTCAGTTACGTCAGTTACGTCTCTGCCAACGTCAGTTACGTCAGTTACGTCTCTGCAAACGTCAGTTACGTCTCTGCAAACGTCAGTTACGTCTCTGCAAACGTCAGTTACGTCTCTGCAAACGTCGGTTACGTCTCTGCAAACGTCGGTTACGTCTCTGCTAACGTCGGTTACGTCTCTGCTAACGTCAGTTACGTCTCTGCTAACGTCAGTTACGTCTCTGCTAACGTCAGTTACGTCTCTGCTAACGTCAGTTACGTCTCTGCTAACGTCAGTTACGTCTCTGCAAACGTCAGTTACGTCTCTGCAAACGTCAGTTACGTCTCTGCAAACGTCAGTTACGTCTCTGCTAACGTCAGTTACGTCTCTTCTAACGTCCGTTACGTCTCTGCTAACGTCGGTTACGTCTCTGCTAACGTCGGTTACGTCTCTAACGTCGGTTACGTCTCTGCTAACGTCGGTTACGTCTCCGCTAACGTCGGTTACGTCTCCGCTAACGTCGGTTACGTCTCCGCTGACGTCGGTTACGTCTCCGCTGACGTCAGTTACGTCTCCGCTGACGTCAGTTACGTCTCCGCTGACGTCAGTTACGTCTCCGCTGACGTCAGTTACGTCTCCGCTGACGTCAGTTACGTCTCCGCTGACGTCAGTTACGTCTCCGCTAACGTCAGTTACGTCTCCGCTAACGTCAGTTACGTCTCCGCTAACGTCAGTTACGTCTCTGCTAACGTCAGTTACGTCTCTGCTAACGTCAGTTACGTCTCTGCAAACGTCAGTTACGTCTCTGCAAACGTCAGTTACGTCTCTGCTAACGTCGGTTACGTCTCTGTAAACGTCGGTTACGTCTCTGCAAACGTCGGTTACGTCTCTGCTAACGTCGGTTACGTCGCTGCTAACGTCAGTTACGTCGCTGCTAACGTCAGTTACGTCGCTGCTAACGTCAGTTACGTCGCTGCTAACGTCAGTTACGTCGCTGCTAACGTCAGTTACGTCGCTGCTAACGTCAGTTACGTCGCTGCTAACGTCAGTTACGTCGCTGCTAACGTCAGTTACGTCTCTGCTAACGTCAGTTACGTCTCTGCTAACGTCAGTTACGTCGCTGCTAACGTCAGTTACGTCTCTGCAAACGTCTCTGCTAACGTCAGTTACGTCTCTGCTAACGTCAGTTACGTCTCTGCTAACGTCAGTTACGTCTCTGCTAACGTCAGTTACGTCTCTGCTAACGTCAGTTACGTCTCTGCTAACGTCAGTTACGTCTCTGCTAACGTCAGTTACGTCTCTGCTAACGTCAGTTACGTCTCTGCTAACGTCAGTTACGTCTCTGCTAACGTCAGTTACGTCTCTGCTAACGTCAGTTACGTCTCTGCTAACGTCAGTTACGTCTCTGCTAACGTCAGTTACGTCTCTGCAAACGTCAGTTACGTCTCTGCAAACGTCAGTTACGTCTCTGCAAACGTCAGTTACGTCTCTGCAAACGTCAGTTACGTCTCTGCTAACGTCAGTTACGTCAGTTACGTCTCTGCAAACGTCAGTTACGTCTCTGCAAACGTCAGTTACGTCTCTGCAAACGTCAGTTACGTCTCTGCAAACGTCAGTTACGTCTCTGCAAACGTCAGTTACGTCAGTTACATCTCTGCAAACGTCAGTTACGTCTCTGCAAACGTCAGTTACGTCTCTGCAAACGTCAGTTACGTCAGTTACGTCTCTGCCAACGTCAGTTACGTCAGTTACGTCTCTGCAAACGTCAGTTACGTCTCTGCAAACGTCAGTTACGTCTCTGCAAACGTCGGTTACGTCTCTGCAAACGTCGGTTACGTCTCTGCTAACGTCGGTTACGTCTCTGCTAACGTCAGTTACGTCTCTGCTAACGTCAGTTACGTCTCTGCTAACGTCAGTTACGTCTCTGCTAACGTCAGTTACGTCTCTGCTAACGTCAGTTACGTCTCTGCAAACGTCAGTTACGTCTCTGCAAACGTCAGTTACGTCTCTGCAAACGTCAGTTACGTCTCTGCTAACGTCAGTTACGTCTCTTCTAACGTCAGTTACGTCTCTGCTAACGTCGGTTACGTCTCTGCTAACGTCGGTTACGTCTCTAACGTCGGTTACGTCTCTGCTAACGTCGGTTACGTCTCCGCTAACGTCGGTTACGTCTCCGCTAACGTCGGTTACGTCTCCGCTGACGTCGGTTACGTCTCCGCTGACGTCAGTTACGTCTCCGCTGACGTCAGTTACGTCTCCGCTGACGTCAGTTACGTCTCCGCTGACGTCAGTTACGTCTCCGCTAACGTCAGTTACGTCTCCGCTAACGTCAGTTACGTCTCCGCTAACGTCAGTTACGTCTCTGCTAACGTCAGTTACGTCTCTGCTAACGTCAGTTACGTCTCTGCAAACGTCAGTTACGTCTCTGCAAACGTCAGTTACGTCTCTGCAAACGTCAGTTACGTCAGTTACGTCTCTGCCAACGTCAGTTACGTCAGTTACGTCTCTGCCAACGTCAGTTACGTCTCTGCCAACGTCAGTTACGTCTCTGCCAACGTCAGTTACGTCTCTGCTAACGTCAGTTACGTCTCTGCAAACGTCAGTTACGTCTCTGCAAACGTCAGTTACGTCTCTGCTAACGTCAGTTACGTCTCTGCTAACGTCAGTTACGTCTCTGCTAACGTCAGTTATGTCTCTGCAAACGTCAGTTACGTCTCTGCCAACGTCAGTTACGTCAGTTACGTCTCTGCCAACGTCAGTTACGTCAGTTACGTCTCTGCCAACGTCAGTTACGTCTCTGCTAACGTCAGTTACGTCTCTGCAAACGTCAGTTACGTATCTGCAAACGTCAGTTACGTCTCTGCAAACGTCAGTTACGTCTCTGCAAACGTCAGTTACGTCAGTTACGTCTCTGCCAACGTCAGTTACGTCTCTGCCAACGTCAGTTACGTCAGTTACGTCTCTGCAAACGTCAGTTACGTCTCTGCAAACGTCAGTTACGTCTCTGCAAACGTCAGTTACGTCTCTGCAAACGTCAGTTACGTCAGTTACGTCTCTGCCAACGTCAGTTACGTGTCTGCAAACGTCAGTTACGTGTCTGCAAACGTCAGTTACGTGTCTGCAAACGTCAGTTACGTCTCTGCTAACGTCAGTTACGTCTCTGCAAACGTCAGTTACGTCTCTGCAAACGTCAGTTACGTCTCTGCAAACGTCAGTTACGTCTCTGCAAACGTCAGTTACGTCTCTGCAAACGTCAGTTACGTCTCTGCAAACGTCAGTTACGTCTCTGCAAACGTCAGTTACGTCAGTTACGTCTCTGCCAACGTCAGTTACGTCTCTGCCAACGTCAGTTACGTCTCTGCCAACGTCAGTTACGTCTCTGCCAACGTCAGTTACGTCTCTGCCAACGTCAGTTACGTCTCTGCAAACGTCAGTTACGTCTCTGCAAACGTCAGTTACGTCTCTGCAAACGTCAGTTACGTCTCTGCAAACGTCAGTTACGTCTCTGCAAACGTCAGTTACGTCTCTGCAAACGTCAGTTACGTCTCTGCAAACGTCAGTTACGTCTCTGCAAACGTCAGTTACGTCTCTGCAAACGTCAGTTACGTCTCTGCAAACGTCAGTTACGTCTCTGCAAACGTCAGTTACGTCTCTGCAAACGTCAGTTACGTCTCTGCAAACGTCGGTTACGTCTCTGCTAACGTCGGTTACGTCGCTGCTAACGTCAGTTACGTCTCTGCAAACGTCAGTTACGTCTCTGCAAACGTCAGTTACGTCTCTGCTAACGTCAGTTACGTCTCTGCTAACGTCAGTTACGTCTCTGCTAACGTCAGTTACGTCTCTGCTAACGTCAGTTACGTCTCTGCTAACGTCAGTTACGTCTCTGCTAACGTCAGTTACGTCTCTGCTAACGTCAGTTACGTCTCTGCTAACGTCAGTTACGTCTCTGCTAACGTCAGTTACGTCTCTGCTAACGTCAGTTACGTCTCTGCTAACGTCGGTTACGTCTCTGCTAACGTCGGTTACGTCTCTGCTAACGTCGGTTACGTCTCTGCTAACGTCTCTGCTAACGTCGGTTACGTCTCTGCTAACGTCAGTTACGTCTCTGCTAACGTCAGTTACGTCTCTGCTAACGTCAGTTACGTCTCTGCTAACGTCAGTTACGTCTCTGCTAACGTCAGTTACGTCTCTGCTAACGTCAGTTACGTCTCTGCTAACGTCAGTTACGTCTCTGCTAACGTCAGTTACGTCTCTGCTAACGTCAGTTACGTCTCTGCTAACGTCAGTTACGTCTCTATAAACGTCAGTTACGTCTCTGCTAACGTCAGTTACGTCTCTGCTAACGTCAGTTACGTCTCTGCTAACGTCAGTTACGTCTCTGCTAACGTCAGTTACGTCTCTTCTAACGTCAGTTACGTCTCTAACGTCGGTTACGTCTCCGCTGACGTCAGTTACGTCTCCGCTGACGTCAGTTACGTCTCCGCTGACGTCAGTTACGTCTCCGCTGACGTCAGTTACGTCTCCGCTGACGTCAGTTACGTCTCCGCTAACGTCAGTTACGTCTCCGCTAACGTCAGTTACGTCTCCGCTAACGTCAGTTACGTCTCCGCTAACGTCAGTTACGTCTCCGCTAACGTCAGTTACGTCTCCGCTAACGTCAGTTACGTCTCCGCTAACGTCAGTTACGTCTCCGCTAACGTCAGTTACGTCTCCGCTAACGTCAGTTACTCTCTGCTAACGTCAGTTACGTCTCCGCTAACGTCAGTTACGACTCCGCTAACGTCAGTTACGTCTCCGCTAACGTCAGTTACGTCTCTGCTAACGTCAGTTACGTCTCTGCTAACGTCAGTTACGTCTCTGCTAACGTCAGTTACGTCTCTGCTAACGTCAGTTACGTCTCCGCTAACGTCAGTTACGTCTCCGCTAACGTCAGTTACTCTCTGCTAACGTCAGTTACGTCTCCGCTAACGTCAGTTACGACTCCGCTAACGTCAGTTACGTCTCTGCTAACGTCAGTTACGTATCTGCTAACGTCAGTTACGTCTCTGCTAACGTCAGTTACGTCTCTGCAAACGTCAGTTACGTCTCTAACGTCAGTTACGTCTCTGCGTTTGCGTGAAAGTTGCAGCAACAACCAGGTATCTGCTCTAACAGGACTTGGTCCACGTAGCTCCTCCGTGGACACGTCTCTAAAAGACAGGTTGTCTCCTCCTCCCATGATGCTTTGCTGCATCCAGATTCATTCTTATTTGAAAATGTCTTCTCACTGGTCATCTGCTTCTGAAATCCTCTCTAACTACGTGAGTAATACTCGGCTATACCACAATTATATTTATAAAATTCTTACTATTAATTTGTGCAACTTTTAACTTCGTCAAGTTTTCTCTTTTTTTTTTATATTTAATAACGAACTGAAAAACTGAATAACTGGAAAAAATAGTATTGAGTTCATAAGTTTTGTACTTCACATTTGCTATTATATTTAGTAATTCTCTTCTACTTTGTTTATAATGGTACATTTATTATTTATATATATATATATATATATATATATATATATATATATATATATATATATATATTGTTCTGCCGTTGTATTTAAAATTTTTTTGTGTTTATGTTTCGAAATAAAAGATAAATATCTTGCAGCACTTGTATCGTGTGAGAACGTTCTCGTTTTACTGTAAACTAGACTACAAGATGTTGTAAAGACCATCAAAACAAAATAAATAAAACATTAAAAAGAGCATGAAAACCACTTGGATGATCTAAATCTGTTCAAACAAGCGTCCCGTTGATTTCTGGCTCCAGGACCGGTGGAGGTCCCAGACCCCCCGTCCATCCTCACCTCCTCGTCGTCCCCTCCCTCCGACACCGGCCCGTTCAGCGCCGTGTCCTGGAACAGGATCTTCTTCATCTTGCGGTACTGCAGGTTGTCCAGCTCTCTCACGGCATCCTTGGTTCTCGTGATCAAGTCCATGATGACCGTCAGCGGACGCTCGCGGCACAGGAACCGGTGCTGCAGTTGGAGACAGGACAGGACAGGTGAGGACAGGTGAGGACAGGTGAGGACAGGTGAGGACAGGCAGTACTGGAGTTGAGGGGGATGAGGGGATGGCATCCCCCCTGAAATAAAAACGGTCCAAATCATCCCCCTGTAAAACTGCCATCCCTCCTTTCCATCCCTTATGTCATTTCATCAATGAATGTGGTTTTACTGCTATTTCAACATTTAGAGTCATCACCAGAAAAATAACACCAGAAAAATAACTTATTTGACAATTTTCACCTATTTCAAGTAAATTTTCACTTGAAATAAGTAGAAAAATCTGCCAGTGCGACAAGATTTATCTTCTTATTACAAGCAAAACAATCTTGTTCCACTGGCAGATTTTTCTACTTATTTCAAGTGAAAATCTACTTGAAACAGGTGAATATTGTTGTTTTTTCCAGTGATGAGTCTTGTTTTAAGTGTAATGAGATTTTTTTACTAAAATGAGACATTTTAACTAGAAATAAGACAAATATTCTTGTTAAGATTTTGAGTTTTTGCAGTGATCCATGTTACTTATCCTGTGAAGGACAGAGTCATATTGATAAGTTCAGAAAAGTGTTTTTTATTGTTGTGTTTTGATGTATTTGATGTAAGCCCAGTGGATATTTAAAGCTTACAGAAGGCTGCATTTAACTGCTGCTATGTCATTCCTGCAGTATTTCTGCAGGGGTTTTGGTCACTGCTATTATTTGTAATATATTATTTGTAATCAGGTGAGGACAGGTGAGCGCGCCGCGGAGGACACGACTGGACGGGTGACGGCGGGGGGGGGAGCACTCACGTTCAGCAGCACGTCCGAGGTCGGCCGGTCCTGGGGAATCTTCTGTAGGCAGGAATCCACGAAGTTACGGAAGGAGTCAGACCTGGAAGAAACGTACACGACTGCGTCTGAGAGGACGGAAACATTCAAGGACTTGTTTTTCTCTGTGGACAAACCCAAACCCTTGGACCGGTTTGTCGATGTTTAGTAGCGTCTTTCAAAAACAATAGATACACACTCGTGCTGCCATTTGTGGGGATGAGACCTCCTAAAGGTGTTTCTAATGTTTATAACTGTGGGTTCTTGTATGATGGTGGGATGTGAGAGCGCTTTAACCCCTGAGAGCTTCAGGTAGGTTTTTTGTAGTGATGCACCGAAATGAAAATTTGTGGCCGAAACCGAAAATACTAATAAACACTTGGCCGAATTACCGAATAATACCGAACATGGTTCTTCACAGTTTTTCATTTATTTTGCCAATTTTTTCACCATTGCATAAATCAGTGCACTTTCAGTGCAATATTCCTCCACCCATTCATGTACATTTTTATCCTCCCATTTACTCTTTTCTTATAGTGTATATATATATATATATATATATATATATATATATATATATATATATATATATATATATATATATATTTATGTTTACTTTTCTTGTTCATTTTTGTGTTTACAGTACTTGCTTATATAGTCTTACATTTGTGCACTTTGACGGAGCTGGTGCCTAATTTCATTGTAGAAGTGTAATGATAATAAAGGCTTTCTATTTCTATCAAATAAATGTGCAGTGAATTACCTGCCAGTCACAATTTGTCTTACTGTACTTATTGTATTTTTTCTCATAATCGTTTTTAATTTTCTCCCGTTCAAATCCAATTAATAGGGTCGCCGTGGGGCTGATCTCCGCAATTTGAAGCCTTGTATACAAGGCTTCAAATTGCTTCATATTTTTACAATTATTATACATAATAATTGTAAAAATCTGGGCTATTTTCTTGGAGTATCTCGTCAAACATATCAGTGAGGTTTGCGCACCGCATTTGTAGTACGGGCCCTTTTCTCTGCGCTCTCTCCCCGATCTCCCACGCTGTGCGTCCCGTCACCGTCTCCATCATCAAATCCAACTCAGCCTGGATCATTTCTCGTGTCCTCTGCTTTTTCCCCACATCCAAGTAATGATCTGACATGCTGACATGTTTGCTGGATTGTGTCATCTAACACGCCGTTATTAATTGTTCGGTTTTTTCCCCACTTATTCCACCGAACACCAAAAGTGTTTTTTTTGCTATTTTCGGCCGAACAAGTTCGGATCGTTTTGTGTCTCCATTACCAGGAACGGCCCCGTAAAAGTGGCCCGAGGAATCTTTGTGGGTGAGAAACGCTCCTGGAGCAGGAGAGGATCTCCGGTCGGCCAACAGGAACCTCCTGGCAGGGGGAGGGGGCCGATCTGGATTTCTAATTTACTTCTGCACTCTCACGTGAACCATAATGTGACCACAAATCATTGAAGCATTTGGACCACAAAACATTTTGCTGCTAATACATGTGATGAAGTTGGAGATTACAAGATAAAACAACAGACTGAGTGACAAGTCGGCTCAAGTTGGCGTATTGCGACAAAAGAGATCTGGTGGGGGTTTCTTTTAATCTCAATCTCTACGACCGCAGTGTTTGTTAAAAAAACAAAACACAAGTAGCATCCTTTGGTTCCACGTTTCCCCTTCTGTTGCATTTTTCTTTTTCATCTCCCTGAATGTTGCTGGCAAACAGCAAAACTGCCCATCGCCGCCACCTGGTGGCCGGCTG
Organism: Cololabis saira; assembly: GCF_033807715.1. Classification (NCBI taxonomy): domain Eukaryota; kingdom Metazoa; phylum Chordata; class Actinopteri; order Beloniformes; family Belonidae; genus Cololabis; species Cololabis saira. Next base: position 3,605,422 of record NC_084607.1, read on the forward strand.
TATTACTGGTTCAGTCAACGGTTCTCGTGCGGCGCTACAGTGCCAGCCGAGCACACGCTCGGCTCCGTTAGAGGTTCCCGTCTGGCGGGTTTAGCCGGAACTCCTGCAGGTGGAAACGCGCCTAAAGTCGGTCCCTCAAACCACAACAGCAGCTGCAGCCGTTTAAAAACGTGTTTGGCAGCGTTTAGTCACCCGGAAAACAAACCGAAAGCTCAGCTGCTCCTCGTCTTTGGACTCAGGACACGGACAGAGAAAACGCGAAGGTAAAAAAAAGATTCTAGATGCAACTTTGAGTACACTATGACTGTGTTTACATGCATCAATAACCCTTTTAAAACCCAAATATTGGCAATTACCCGGTTACACGGCCATGTAAACACCAATAACCCCTTTGAATAACCAGAATTTGCTCATATTCTGGTTTTTAAAAACCCCAATATGAGCCCTGGGTTACTCCTTCTAAAACCTGAATATTGGGTCATGTAAACACCAAACGGAATATCCCCATCAAACGGAACAGGAATCTGTTTTCTGCACATGCTCTGTTCACAAGGAATCCTGGTCTTTTGAGTCCAGGAAGTTCTTATAAACACGGAGAAACAAGACCAGGAGGAGACTAATCACTTCATAAATGTAATGAAGGATATGAACATTTCTGCATTTGTAGACGGTAGAAAGTACCGGGATAGAAGATTTACAAGAAGGTGAGAGAAAAGTTGCACGAAGCAGCATTTGTTTTGAATTTGGATACAGGAAGAAGAAGCAGAAATGACGGGAATTGCGTCATCACGTTCTCCGTGCGTCGCTGGTTTGATCCAGATATCCTGAATGATTAATTACCATGTAAACGGAATATTCCCAATGTTTCAGTAACCGGAATATTAGCAATAACCTGAATTTTGACTGATGTAAACGTAGTCATTGATATTATGGGGTTGTTACATCTGTACAATATACAAATGTCTTGTAATACCAGTAACCCCTAATCAATAATCTGGTTTTAATGTGTTTGATAGGGTAATTTTTCCAAAATGGAGATTTCTTTTTAATTCTTTCAACGTATAAAACTCTTTTTCTTGATTTGAACCCGTGAGCATCAGCTTCACCGCTGATCCGAGTTTCAGATCAACACAAACAACAAATACATGAAGAAGAAGATGTAAATAAAGATCAACAGGCGGGCGGGTTCTCACCAGTGATTGGACTGCAGGATGGGACTTTCATTCTGAGCGATGTGGTATAAGGCACTCATAGCATTCATGTTGAAGAGCGGGGGCTTCCTCTCCGCTAGGGGGACACAAAACAAGCAGAGTCAGCACTTTTCGGAGCAGAACAGTTCATGTTCACACGGGAAGAGCCGGGACAGTCAGCAGGTCGTACCCAGCTCTATGGAGGTGATGCCCAGCGACCAGACGTCCACCTTCCCGTCGTACTGGCCCTCGTCCATGGCCAGGATCACTTCTGGAGCCATCCTACAAGACCAAAGGGAATTTTCTTTACTCCATTGATTTTGAACACATTCTGTTTTCGTTCAGTCAGAAATAGTGATGCACCGATTGTTCGGTAACCGAAATTGTTCTGCCGAAAATGGCAAAAAAAACACTTTCAGTGTTCGGTGGAATAAGTGGGAAAAAAAACGAACAATTAATAACGGCGTTGTAAAATAAGGAAATAGACTGGCCGCTCCCGTACCGGTTGCAACACAAACATAAATCGTTGGCCAACCAAAAAGTAACCACATAAGAATTTTACCAACATTCACCAGGAGGTGGAACCAAAACAACATAAATCAATCTATTTTTATGTTCAATAAATATTTTCTACCTTGTAATTTTGTAAAAGATTTTTTTCTTTGAAAAGCCTAAATCTAATTTATTTGATTTATGCAATGGTGAAAAAATTGGCAAAATAAAATGAAAAACTGCAAAGAACCATGTTCAGTATTGTTCGGTATTCTGCCAAGTGTTAATTATTATTTTCGGTTTCGGCCACAAATTTTCATTTCGGTGCATCACTAGTCAAAAAAAGAAGCAGCAGGTTTCAGAGTCTTCTCAACCTCCGTCTGTTCATCCACATGATGCTACCTGATCAAGAGCACATATCAACGATAGAGGGGTTGTTTTTTATAAATCAGAGTAACCACTGGCAGGTTTACAGAGTTGCACCGATTGGCTGACCTGCTGATACTGGTTTGAGCTGATTCTGATTTTCTTTCTTTGAACCGTAATAGTTTAATCAATGATGGAAAGCTAGCAGAGGCTGCAGGTTGTGTGCTCTACTGGCTTTATTGTTCCTTTCTCTTACGTCCGTTAGCGTCGTCACACTGGGCATGCTCAGCAGGGCCATATCGTTTTAAGTTGTGGATTACGTATGCATCTCAAAAGGTTTGAAGGTTGTAACTTTACAACTTGTTTCTGACTTTGAGGCCTTCCAAGTTCTCATTATTAATTATAACTAAAGTTTTTTTTCTCTACTTACAGTGGAAAAAAACGTCCACAACATGATTCCCTGTGGCCGCGCTGGAAACGGGAAAATTAAAAGAAAAATAAATTATGATGAAACAGATTTCTTAGTATTCTACCTTTTTAAACGGACGCATTTAAAGGGAATTTTGAAGGGAACTGGATGCATCTGCTAGGGGAGTGGTAGTGTAGTGGCTACAGAGGGTTTGGGTCTGGAGGTCCCAGGTTCAAGCCCCAGAATGGCAACCAAGATGAACCACTGAGCAAGACCCTTAACCCTAATTGCTCCCTGTGTGTTTGTTGTCTCAGATGTAAGTCGCTTTGGATAAAAGCGTCTGCTAAGTCAGTGGTCTCCAACCTTTTCTGTAACGCGGACCGGTTTAATGTCTGACAATATTTTCACGGCCCAATCTAAAGGTGTAGCTGAAACTAAATAAAATGACAAGATCGGCATTAAAAACTGTGGGATTTTCTCTATTATAATAATAATGATAATAATAATAATAATAATAATAATAATAATAATAATAATAAAACGCCATTTTCGAAAAAATAAAATAATAATTGAAATTGTAAATTACCTTTAATATGAGTATTTCTATAAATGTGTTTTTATGTTTGTTTTCTCATTAACGTTATTTAAAGCCAGGTTTTGATTTTATTTGTTATATATTAAGGAGACCGATATTTAGTGCTTTTATTTTGAAGGCGTCTCGCCGAGACCTCGTAAACATCCGGAGCTTCAGACTTTAATGGTAAAAGTTTAACGGCAGTAGAAAGTGTGTCTGAAAGACTAAACTAGTGTGTGCTGATGAGGATTTGTTTTCTTTGCAAATTTTGTGCCGTATTTTATGCCGTATTTATGTCCAGCTTGAGTTTGGTTGCCATGGTTACTCATGTATTGTGGTTAACGGTAGCTGTTATTACCGAGCGAGCAGCTGCGTCGGCCTGTATTTAAGTTAAATGAAACTTATATGAATGTATTAAGACTAACTCTATTTTATTTTATTCCTTTATAGCTCTTACGGTGTGTTTGCAGAGTATTTATTGTACATCCAAGGAATAAAAACATTGTGAACCATCAGTTTGAGAGTCGTCCATCATCAGTCAGGGATGATAAAAAAATAATTTTTTCTCTCTGTGCGGCCCGGTACCAAATGACCCACGGCCCGGTACCGGGCCACGGCCCGGGGGTTGGGGACCACTGTGCTAAATGACAGTATTATTATTATTATTATTGGCCAATTTCCAGCCTGGACTCGACTGGAGTACTGGTGGCTTCATATTGATTGTGGTTCCCTGTCTCTGATTGGTCGAGTTCAAGGACCTGTCCTTCTACTGCGTCTCCATACTGGGACCCGAGACATCATCGGACTTCATCCTTCGATTGTCTGGACTTCTAACTCTACAACGGCCATCCCACCCTTCAGTCTACGCAGGGTTTGATGCCGTCCATGAAAGCTGCCTCAGGTAACGGCCGTCGCTGCTGGAGATGACCATTTCTGGGAGGAGTAACCGCCTGCAGCCGACCAACACTCACCAGTAAGGGGTCCCCACGAAGGAGTTGGCCGGAGCCACGATGGAAGCAGAGCCAAAGTCCCCTAGTTTGACCTGTCCGGGCTCCGTCAGCAGGATGTTTCCTGCTTTCACGTCTCTGCAGAGGACGGACACGAGATCTCAGAGCAGAGTAGAACAGAAACACGACCTGCGGCACTTTAAATGCAGCATTTTATTTAGTCTGTTAGTCACACCAACAACAAGTTAAAACAAGATTTTACCTGTGAATCATATTATGAGAGTGGAGATATGCTAATCCCTGCAGAGCACCATGGGTAATAGCAGCTATTTCCACCTCCTGGAGCGGCTTTTTGTGGACTGTAAGGAGAGAGTAGAGTCAGGAGGACAAGCGGGAGCGTGATCAACAACGTCAACGATCAAATACGGCAAACTGACCTTCCAGGAGGTCGGAGGCCGAGCCGAGACAGTACTCCATCACCAGCTGAGGGGAAAAACACGACAACAGACGTCACATCAAGGTTGCCCTGGTCTCCACGTGCTTAGTGGGATGTTGACGGTTTACAGAGGTTTTATAATTCAGCAGAGACGGCACATCTAACACCACAGGTACACGGTATGGCAGGGGCTAAACCAGGGGGGGGAACCCAAAATGTTTTAGAGCCATATTGGACCAAAAACACAAAAAACAAATATGTCTGGAGCCGCAAAAAATGAAAAGTCTTGTCTAAGCCTTAGAATTAAGTCACATGCTGCATGTTTCTATATTAGTTAGAACTAGGGATTTTTTTTTCATTTTGCACTTCGAGATTAAAGTCGAAATGTTGAGAAAAAAGTAAAAATTCTGAGAAAAAAGTCGAAATTCTGAGAAAAAGTCGAAATGTCGAGATTAATGTTGAAGTACAATCTTGAGAAAAAAGTTGAAATGTTGAGAAAAATGTCAAAATTTCGAGAAAAATGTCAATATTTCGAGAAAAAAGTCGAAATGTCGAGATTAAAAAAAGGAAAAAAAAAGAAGGAAAAAAAGGAAAAAAAAAGAAAAAGAAGAAAAAAAAAAAGGAAAAAAAAGAAAAAATAAAAAAAGGGAAAAAAAGAAAAAGAAGAAAAAAAAAAAAGGAAAAAAAAGAAGAAAAAATAAAAAAAGGGAAAAAAAAAGGTCAAACTTTTTTTAAAAAGCTCCAGGAGCCACTAGGGCGGCGCTAAAGAGCCGCATGCGGCTCTAGAGCCGCGGGTTGCCGACCCCTGGGCTAAACTGTCTGCTGATGAACGGCCCCCGTGTGGTCAGATGTGGCATTGCAACAAGAAATTACTAATAAATGTACTTCCAGTTTCTCGATCAATGAAGGGTGTTTTTGCTCCTTTTAAAAAGGTCCCATCAGGACCTATTTAACAACTACAACTATTTCACTTGAATGTATTACAGATACATGGACACAGATCCACGTGTCACAGTAAATAACATACGTACCCATGCTGTGTGTTCTTTCAGGTAACAGCCCTGGTACTCGATAGTGTTGGGGTGACGGAGTTTCTGCAGGAACTTCACCTCTTTAATGATGTCCTGCCATTTCTACATACGAGCATAAAAAAACAAGAGACAGTCAGCTAATGCTCCTTTCAGAGGCTCCACACAGTGAATGAATGGACCGAGTTCAGAGGTGACACAGCAAGTGTTGTGGTGCATGTTCGTCCAAGAGCCAGGAACATCAGTTTTAGCACCGCCGGGGAAGAATCCCTCATCTTTTAAAGGGTAGGGACGATGACCCTTGAAAACTGGCAGCTTCATGATGTGACACCTCTAAAATGAGTTTGATACCCTTCAGTTTGAAGAAATAATAAAAAAAACCCCACAAAGATCATTGAAACAGCCTGAAATTGAAAAATAGTGATTATAATTTACTGAAAATGAATTAACGACTGAAAACGTTGCGTCTGAACTGTGTGTTTTTAAATTATTCTGTTGAACCAAAGTAAACTGTCCTGGAGAGAAATGATGGATCCTCAACTTATTATATCTAGTTTTACAACCTTTTTGTGGCCACTCTTGGGTACAAGGCTTTATTTTGGGACCTCAACTTACTTATACGATAAACCTTAATTTGTCTCACAGTGGAGAAATGTTACAGCAGCAGTATCTATCAAAAATATAAATATACACACACACTCATACAAACTAACTATTGCACTGTGGGTAATCTCTTATTGCGCAGTTAAATATTCAGCACTAAAGTGTCTAGAAGTCATCAATGATAACTGGGAGTGAAATCTGACCGTAGCAGGAAGGAAAACCCGATGCATTTGCTTCACACCCTTCGGATGTCCCTGTGTGCTTCAATTAAAAGGTGTTTTGCTTTTTATGACTCTTTGTATCTCATCCTGCAGGACTTCTCTTCAAAACTTCAAAACAACAGGGGGGAAAAAAAGTCTTGAATTTGAAAAAGATGGACGAAAACATCTTTGGCAAATTATTGTGATTGCTTCTACCGCCGTTGAGGAAACAGTCAGATGATGAAGGCAGCGGATGATAGAACTAGAATTGTGCTGGACCTTTCTGATCAGCTTATTGTGAGTGGGTTTTCAACAGTGTGCTGAATCACATGGTGTCTTAGGTGTTTTTTTCTTAGGGAAAACACCATCTCATATTGCAGATATTTGGATAGTGAAGATATTCTCCTCCATCACGCTGAAGACAACAGAACTGCTATATGTGGTGGGTGAGAAGCTAATGAACAAGAACTGTAGATCAGATATAAATGGCTGGAAATGAAACGTATGCACATGTTGGAAACAGTAACCAGAAACATAAAGCTACAAACGTGAGACACTTTTCTACAGTTTTTTTTTTGATACCTCATTCGTCTGCTTGCCGCTGTAGGACATTTTCTTGATGGCCACCACTTCATTGTTGCGGACATCGCGGGCCTGTTGGACAAAAACAGCTTCATCAGAATGTGGAAATAAATACATGCACATTTGAGCTCTTCACAAAATATGGATCAGCTGACGAGGTCGGGACGGGTCCAGGACCGATTCTGTTCAAGAGGTCAGATCTGGATCTTTCTGGATCTGATTTCGGTTCATCGTAGGGCTGGGCGATATGGACCAAAAGTCATATCTGGATATTTTCTAGCTAAATGGCGATACTCGATATATATCAATATTCTTTCTGTGCCATAATTGGGGTTTCCCCCAAAGCATTATAGCATAGCATCTCTGTTAGCATATCTGTTAGCATCTCTGTTAGCTTCATGTTTTTCTGAGGCAAACCCTTAAAAAAACAGTCAGTTTTAATACAAAGCCTCGTGCCAAATGTCACACAGGTTCCTTTATTAACAGAGGTCTGCACAATATCAACATGTATAAAACAAATGAAATAAAAATAAACTGCCTGCATATATAGAATAAAAATGCTTCTTGAATAAAATAAAACAAATATCCCTTTCCTGCATAACAATTAAATTAAAATACACTGTGCAATTAATACAATGTAGACAGTAACAGGCAGACTTTTCCACCGAGGTTGACAGTTGTGCAAATAACAAAACATTTGTGCAAATCTCAAATAAAACATTCAAGTCAATTTGTCACAAAATAATAAGCTATATCAAAATCATAATTTTTTATTTTTTTTTTAAATCGATATAAACGATATTGTCTCGTACCATATCGCGTTTGAAAATATATCGATATATATATAAATATCGATATATCGCCCAGCCCTAGTTCATCGAAAACAAGGATTTGTTGATCTTTAATTCCATCTGGTTCGTTTTATGTGAGCTTAACGGTGAAACCTCGCAGACGGCATAGGCAGGTTCTCATCAGCAGCTCTCTGGGTAAAATCATCATCAGCTGCTGCTTCATCACTGGTCCGTAAACTGATGAAGGTCAGAAGTTTTTATGGTTTTCATATTTCTACAAAGTAAACATCATCTTAGCAAAACCAGAGCCTCAAAAACAGACGTCTCTTGTTCGATCCTTAGACTCTGCTATAACATAAGTAAACTTTGTGACATCATTTGAGTCTTCCAGGAGACGCATGAAGACACTTGAATAGACTTGAAATGAGCTTCCAGAAGTGTCTGTCAGCCATCCCCGGTCTGAATTAATTACGGCCTCTCAGAGTTCTGCCGAGTAAAGACCCACTTAGACGTAGCAGAAATTAAAATTACATAACTGGAAATTAGCCCGGCACGGCCACTTCAGCGTCAGAGCAGAGGACGTAGCTCAGCACGCAGAGGCCAATGTTTTGTTGGAATCAAATGTATGTGAATAATAAGCCATAAATGTCTCTGCTGTCATTTAAAAATGTAATTATTAGACGTACCGGCCACCAGAATACGTAGTGCTGGGCGGTATGACCAAAAATGTATATCACGGTATTTTTTTTTTCATGCACAACTGGGTGTTAACCACATTTTCTAATGATTTGGAAAGGAATTGCTGCAGTAAATTGGCTTAGAATGGCCTATTTTACTGTCATGAGGAGGATGCATAAATCAAATAAATTAGATTTAGGCTTTTCAAAGAAAAAAATCTTTTACAAAATTACAAGGTAGAAAATATTTATTTTTTTATTTAACCTTTATTTTACCAGGAAAATCCCTTGAGACTGAATCTCTTTTACGAGGGAGACCTGGCCAAGAGGCTTAACTGGTGCAACAACAATAAAATCAATTTAAAAACAACAACAACAACAAACAGTGCAAACAACATTACAATACCTTACATTAAAAATAGCAGGTGCACATTTCTGTTAGTTTCTGCTTAAGAAGAACCTTGAATTCACCCAAGGAGATGAGTCCAGAAAGTTTAAGACAGTTCTGAATGTTGTTCCAGGACCAGGAGCAGCGTAGGAGAAAGCTGCTTTGCCAAGTTCTGTATGAATCCTGGGGACTTTATACAGCTTCCGTGTGGAAGAGCGGGAGCTGTACACACTGTGAACTGGAGACAACAAATTGGACAGATATGTGGGGAGTTTATTCAGAATGGCTTTGTAAATAAAAATAATCCAATGTTGTTGTCTCCTTAGGGTCAGTGAGGGCCAGGAGACCAGAGAATAGAGAACACAGTGATGTGTCCTAAACGCTGAGTTGGTAATGAAACGCAAAGCACTGTGATAAACTGTATCAAGGTAATGAAGCTTTGAAGAGGCAGCATGCATATAAATAATGTCCCCGTAGTCCAGAGTGCTTAAAAAAGTTGCCTGTACCAGTTTTTTCTTGGCAACAATGTTAAAACAGGTTTTGTTTCTATAATAAAACCCCAGCAAAGCCCTCAGTTTCTTTACCAGATGAGACACATGTTCTGAAAATGACAGTTTGTCATCCAACCAGATACCCAGGTATTTATATGATGCTACTCTTTCAATAGTTTCTCCTCCTGTAGTTTGTATACCAGGATGGATGATGTTGGTTGAACGGGTTCTGGTAAAAGTCATAAATTTGTTTTTTTTGGCATTAAGGACCAACTTTAGTTCAGTCAGTGATGTCTGGAGCTGTTCAAAAGCAGACTGGAGATCATTGATGGCTTGGGAAAGAGAGGGGGCGATCGAATGAATAACTGTGTCATCTGCGTAAAGATGGATTTTTGCACTGTTCAGATTCCTCCCGATATCATTAATAAAAACTGTAAATAGGACAGGAGCCAAAACAGAACCTTGAGGGACCCCATTGGAAATTGTGATAAAGTCTGACTGGTGCCCATCTGTAGCTACACATTGGGTCCTGTCTGTAAGATAATTCCTGAACCAGTGAACAGCTGGGTCAGAAAAGCCAATATCTTTGAGTTTTTTAAGCAGTAATCCATGGTTAACACAATCAAAAGCCTTGGTTAAATCAATAAACAGTGCAGCACAGTGTTTCTTCTGGTCTAAAGCATTACAGATGTCATTAAGCACAGACATCGTTGCAGTTATGGTGCTATGTCCTGCCCTAAAACCAGACTGCGTTTCACACAGAATATTATTGTTTACCAAGTACTGTTTTATCTGAAAATTTACTTGAGATTCTAATATTTTAGCTAGAATTGGCAATTTTGAGATAGGGCGATAGTTGTTGAGATCAGTTGGGTCCCCACCTTTAAAAAGTGGCACAACAAAAGCTGATTTCCATATTGTGGGGATGATATTCATTTGGAGGCTCAGATTAAAAATATGAGAAATGGGTTCAGCAATAAAATCAGCTGCAGTTTTCAGGAGATAAGGGTCCAAATTATCTGGTCCAGGAGATTTTCTTGGATTAATAGCTTTAAGAGCTTTCCTTATTTCCACACATGGAATAGGTTGAAAAGAGAAGCAGTTTTGACTTTTGTCAGTGTTATATGAATGCGTCTCACCAGCTGAGCTTGGGGTTTTTTCAGCTGCACATATGTTGGAGACAGAACCAGCTGACTTAAAGTGCTCATTAAAACATTTTATAATGCCTTCTTTGGAAGTAGTTTCAACTGCATTAACCTTAATTTTTTCTGGTAAGCTTGATTTGATTTTGGTATTGGATAAGGATTTTATTTGTTTCCAAAACTTTGTTGGGTTGTTTAGGTTTTCTGAAATAGAATTTAAATAGTATTCTGATTTTGTTTTCTTAGTCAAGGCTGTGCATTTGTTTCTTAAGGCCTTAAAAGTTGTCCAATCAGCAGGTGCATTAGTGGAGCGCGCTTTAGTCCAGGATACATTTCTTTCCCTGATTAGTTTGGCAAGTTCTTCTGTAAACCAAGGGTTATCTTTTCCAGATATTCTAAATTTCTTTATAGGGGCATGTTTGTCACAAATCATTTTAAATGACTTGTAAAAATGTTCCCAAGCACACTCCACATCATTTATTAGACTGACTCTGCCCATATCACTTTCGTACAAATCACCAAGGAAGGTTTGTTTTTGAAAATGTTTGAAGTATCTTTTAAAAATATAGCGAGGTTTGGATTTACTTAGTTTGGAATCTCTTATTGTGGAAATTGTACAGTGATCGCTTACATCGTTGCAGAATACTGCAGTTGATGGATATTTATAGGGCATGTTTGTAAGTATTAGATCTAGTAGGGTGGCTTTATTCTGATCTTTTGGATTTAGCCTAGTAGGAGCACTTATCATTTGTGTGAGGTTCAATGAATTGCATAAATCTTTGATACCATCAGATGCAGAGGAAAGCCAGTCCCAGTTAAGATCGCCCATGAGAAGAACCTCAGTGTCACAGAGATTTTGTAGGGCCTCAAACAGTGAGGATACTGCTTCTTTAGTGGCTGATGGGGGTCTGTAGCATCCAACTACAGTCAAGTGATGATTTTTATTCAAATTGACTTTAATTGCAAGCAGCTCAAATTGTTTAGCTTTGGAGATTGAAAGTGACACAGAGCCAGAGAATTTTGATTTTACATAGATTGCAACCCCGCCTCCTTTACCTACTCGGTCGGATCTATAAATATTGTAACCATCAATAGCAATTAGATCATCGGATATTGACCTTTTTAACCAAGTTTCTGAAAGAACCAAGATATCAACATCAGTTGTAAGAGTCCATAGCTTTATCATATCTAATTTAGGTAAAAGACTTCTAACATTGAGGTGCATGAAGCCTAGACCTGATCTACTTTTGAAATCTTCTGGTGTAAGAATACTTTGTGCAGGACCAGGATTTGGCTGTATATTACCTGAAACCAACAGCAACAATAAAATAACATTCTTGAGTTTCTTTGCACATGAAATTTTGACAGATGAGGAAACATTGACATTGTTCATACTGTTCAACCAGTCTATATACGGATTAAAAATGTCATTTAGTGCTTTTAGCGACTCCAAATATAACAACATGCTTCCTTGCTTCCTTTGCGTATTAAACAGTTTTTGTTGCAACCTAGGGTGAATTTCATTGTGAAGATTAAGATTGTCTCTGTCAACAGGAGAGTGTGAGCCTGGAAAGTCAGGAAGTGGGCATGTATGCAACAAAACTAGTCCAGAAGGTCCAAGAAGAGTGATGATAATTAATAAATAAACCCACCAAGTCATCATGATTGTTTGGAGAATGTAGTGTGCAGTAGCTTCAGATCTTCTATGTAGCTGGCGACAGGGCCTCTGTGTAGCTTCAGAGCTTCTCCACAGTTAACTTCTGCATGTGAGATGTTCTGGTGAATGCAGGGGTCCAGATATAATCCAGCTGGCAGGCTGAAGGTTCTCACAGTTTTAGCCTGTGAGATGTTCCGGTGAATGCAGGAGTCCAGTTATAATACAGCTGGCAGGCTGAATGTTGCCAAAGCAGAGGCCGTGCTGGACCTCAATGGGCCTCACTAGGCCTCTTTCCACCACAGTAGCTCCTGTTCACTTGTAAGCACAGGATGTGCATCCCAGCAATTTCAGCTACTATTCTTGGTTGTGGATTTTGTAGTTTAACAATAAAATCTGAATAAAATCCCTTAGAAAATAGAATCAATCAAATAAAAATCCTAATCCAAGGATCAAGGAGAAAGACACAAACAAATTGCTGCACCAGCGGCCATCTTGGATTTTGATTTTTATTGAACATAAAAAAACTGAACATGTTTTAATTTCCAGCATTATGTTGTTTTGGTTCCACCTCCTGGTGAATGTTAGGTAAAATTCTTATGTGGTTATTTTTTGGTTGGCCAACGATTTATGTTTGTGGTGCAACCGTTACGGGAGCGGCCAGTCTATTTCCTTATATTACAACGCCGTTATTAATTGTTCGTTTTTTTTCCCACTTATTCCACCGAACACCGAAAGTGTTTTTTTGCCATTTTCGGCCGAACAATTTCGGTTACTGAACAATCGGTGCATCACTACTGCTAAACAGTCCCCTCACAAACAGTGTCCGCGGCGCGGTTACTCACCGGTATTACGGTATATGAAAAATTCATATCATAAGAAAAATAAACACCGGTATTCGGTATGAACCGGTATACCGCCCAGCACTAAGAATACGTATTTTCTCTTTCAGGAAGACTAAAGCCAAGCAGGACGGAACGGCACAAGTATTTGACATCGTGCGCTTGTAAAAAATACTCGCTCCATCTTCAAGTACGTTTGAGAGTTGTTGGTGATGTTTCAGAGGAGGAGCTGGATTTGTTTTGTTTTTCCCCACTCAGGAAACTTCAAGATAACCTGGAAGTTGTAATTTGACAGAAGCTTTTGTTTGGGCTCATTTAACCTGCACATCCACCGGCTAGAAGAACAGACAGAAACACTTGTGTTTTTTAATAAATGTGACACCCTGGAAGCATCCAGCTGAAGAAATGAGGTTCCTCTAATCCTCGTTCCTGATTAGAGGTTTCAAGAGATCAGCTTATTTCTGAAAGCTGACTGTAACCCGGTTACTTGCTGAGGACACACATCCCGCTGGAGGCGGCGACCTTTATCACACGACGATGGGGGATAAATGTTCCTGTCTTTTATGAAGAACCGAGTGGAAGCTCGGTTTAAAACCTCTTGTTGGCGCTAAAAGAACAACCTGCCAATCAAACGATAAACAGCGATACACCTCCTGACTGACATGCATTTAAATCAATGTAAACATTCAAAAAGCTTTGTCCTCCAGAGGATTAAAAGTGGACTCTAAATAAATAAATAAATGAATATAATGCTGCTAACAAACACTGTCCAGATAACGCAGCGGTATGATGCCACCGAATAAACACGGACCACAAAACAGCCGATGCTTCGCTGATACGTTTCTAAAGTAAATAACTGCTCTGAGTGGACCGTCACATCCTCAGGGGACCAGAGTATTTCAGGGACAAATGTGGGGACATCTGTGTTACGGCTAAAGATTGGTCAAAACTGGGTCATGTGAGAGTAAATAATCCAAAACACAGAACGGATGATGCAGGAATAAACAAGGTTTTTAATGATCTAGTCCAAGTCCAGACCTGAACCTGGCTGAAACGCTGATGCGGTTTCCTCAGCCAGGCGGCATTTGCCTCACACTAAACATTTATTTGCATCTAAGATGTTTAACAAGTGCTGGTGGAAGATGGAAGCAGAGGAATCCCTTAAACTGATGTTAACCGACGATCAGCACGTCTCTCTGATGAATGCTGTTCAAAAGGATCCAGAGAATCTCAGACATTGGGCGCAGCGGCAACAAGACTGTGGGGGCGTTTGTCTACCGCACAGCTTGAGGAATATTTTACAGGTGAAAGGAGACACACGCACACAGTCCTCCCACAGTTTTTAGAGAGGTGGAGGCATGTTCAGATTCACTCTTTGTGCATTAATGACAACACAAGGATGATGTTTTTGAAACCCACACAAAGGAAGACCATTTCTGGCTTTGTGGGTTTAGTGAAGGGTTGAAAGAGGATTTGTTACAAAGAAAAAGAACTGGATTGTGTTGAAAACATCGAAGTAAACGACTAGTGTTGTCCACGTCACAATTGTTTCCTTTCAGATACCAAGTCTGGTACCTGGGCTTTGAGTACGGATCGCTACCCGACTTGAGGCCAGGGTTTCCATTGTCCGGTAATTGCCGGACTTTGTCCGGTAAAATATGCCGAAGTCCGGTATTTTATAATCTCTCCGGTCAAAATGTCCAGTGAAAATACTCCTCCCAAGCACAATTTCAGTTGTAATAAAATTGGTAATTTCCACATCATTTTATGAAAAAACATATACTTTTTACGAATGAGCAGTGTGTGTGTATGTGTGAATAAATGAATGTAACCTATATGTGAAACGAAACTTTTTTTCTGCGCAGAACGAAACTTGTCGCATTTGTTTCATTAAATCTGACAAACCGTGCACCACAAGAGAGGTCTCTGATATGGCGAAACAGGCAAATCTTAAAAGCTTTTTTCTTAAACGAAAAAGCTCTAATGGCGAGGGTGATGATGAGTCTACTTCTAAAAGGCTATCTGAAGAGATGGAGACTACCACAGATGATGCTCTGGCCCCCGCCGAAAAGAAACCGAAATGTTGGGGGTTCCGACTTGAATGGAAAGTAGGGCTGGGCGATATGGCAAAAAAAGTGATCACGATTTTTTTTCCCATATTGAACGATCTCGATTTTTAATCACGATTTTTTTAAATCAGAAGATCCCCCCTCCCTTCTGGAATAAAATAGAAAGAAACCAGAGATTAGTTTTTTTTTATTAACAAATAAAGCAAATAGCATGTTTTAACAAGAATCCAGAATGCTACCAGTGGTACCCACCGAAAAAACTAGGGATGCACCAAAATGAAAATTTGAGGCCGAAACTGAAGCGGAATAAAATTTAAAGACTTGGCTGAATACTGAGTACCGAATAGCCTACGGAATGCGGTTGTTCACAGTTTTTCATTTATTTTGCCATTTTTTTCACAATTGCATAGATAAAATTGCAATGACATTATTAAAAACAAAAACAGTAAACTCATGAGTTGAGCCACTGTCAAGCAGCTGGCGATGCGGTTGCTTAAATTGACCAACAGGTGGCTCTCTAACATCAGTTTGTTTACTGTGCGTGACTCTGACGCTGGTTAGTAATTAAGGAGTTAAAACTCACTCGCCACTTACAGGACTCAGTAGCCAGCAGAAACGGCAGTTTTATTACATTTATTAACTGTAGTACCGCTATTATGAGAGGTTATTTCTCACAGTATTATCCTAAAGGGACTTAAGGCTGATTTATGGTCCCGCGTTACACCAACGCAGAGCCTACGGCGTCATCTGGTGAGCTCTGCTTGTTGCCTCCGCGCTCCGACACATTCACTCCGCTGAGCGCGCACACACACACACGCGCGCACGCACACACACCCATGTCGGGGCCGCGGAGTTTCTCTATGAAGTCGGCGGTGATGAGTAATTTGTGGTACAAGCAGAGCGAATCACAACTTTAATGAGTGCGGTTCGAATACACAATACATCCATCACGAAGGGCATTTTGTGAATCCATCACACCCTCCTCCTGTACGCTCGGAAGAAGTTGTCCGGCGAAATAAATAAATAACCGCTAACCGTGAGTCCCGGTCGGCTCGAAGCTAAGCTAACGCTAGCCTGCGGTGGTTGTCTTGTAATTTTATTCTCTCTGGTCACGCTTGCTCCCACCAGTGCAGGGGAGGCAGATGTGACTAGTTTACTGCCTATGGTCATGCAACTTGCCGCGGCATGTCATGGATGATCAATTAATGCAGACAGCGCGGTGCCAGGAAAGCGGGTTGTGATTGGTTGTCATGCACTTTGCTGCAGCATGTTTTGCACGTGATCGAGAAAGTAGACCCACAGCTGATCACCGTGATCGAACTTAATTTGATCGCGATCACAAATCGAGATCGTTTAATCGCCCAGCCCTAATGGAAAGACAAATATCCCTGGCTGAGGTGCGACATCATCCATGGATCCGAAAAAATGTTTTGCTCACACTGCGAGAAGTCGGGGAGGAAGAATGGATTCCCCAAAGGATCAACAAACATGAGAATTTCATCTCTCGTTGAGCACAGTCGGTGCAATGATCATGTTTCGGTGGTCACTTTATCCGCACAGTGAGCAGCAATGGGAATTAGTAATAAATACAAGACACACCTGTGATATTAATCCAGTACAAAACAGTCGTGTCTGAGATTTATAAAGCACAAATTCAACTGCAAATCACTAAATGCAAAAATCAGAGGATCGTTTTGAGCAACTGCACATCTGGGATTCAGCTTTAAAGTTTTTTCTATTCATTATATTATATTAATATATTTATTAGGGGTGTAACCGTAGACACGTTCGCACCGAAGGGTCGGTACTAGGGGTGGGCAAAAATATTGATATGGCAATATATCGCGATACTTTTCTAGCTGATTCAATATTGATATTCAAAATTTGAATATCGTTTTTTTTTTTTTAATATATTTTTTATCCCCGATCTTTTTCCCATTCTATCACCCTGTGCTCCTACCTAAG